>NW_026623490.1:107516-133464 GCF_030028575.1 Malurus melanocephalus | reverse complement strand
GGGAAGACTTTTTCTCTGTTTCTTATATATCCTTACACCCTAGGAAACATAATTTATTCTGAAAAATAATTTATTCTGAAGAGACTAATGTGGTCTGTATCAGAGCAACCCTAACCCTAACCCTAACCCATTGGTTCCTCCTCCATACCTTAACTTAGCAACTTACAGCATTTCCCCCAGTGGGATATCCTTTGCGGGCAACTTGCTTCAAGCAATGAAATCCAATTACACYTTAACTGAAGACCCTGTTTTTATTAACAAACATGAATACAGCTAAAGAGTAAATKATTTAAAATCCTTAATTGTTCTGTATTACTTTTATCAGTGCTTCCTGAATATACTGCAAGGGACTTTTTTTATTCAGTTTTCTCTTGTGTAATGGTAGACTGCATTAGCACAGGTTTGTTGTGCTAATACATCTACAGCATTAACAACCGACACTAGTTGGCTGCAAAATTCCTCAGAGCTGCAAATACCTTCTTTGATTAATATGAACTTCTCCACCAGGATGGAATCACATTCCTAGGTGTTTTTCTACATAAATAACTCCAACAGGACTGTCACAGATGTCATACATAAAACAAATTTTCTTTCAAACAGCATTAATTAATGCTGAACTGTTCAACATCTTTGGGGCAGTGTGGGCAGTGGGATGGAGTGCACTCTTAGCAATTCTGCTGGTGACACCAAGCTGTGGGGTGTGGTCAGCAGACTGGAAGGAAGGGATGCCACCCAGARGGACCTGGACAGGGTRGAGGATGAGGCAGTGCAAACCTCATGAAGTCCAACAAAGTGAAGTGCAAGGTGCTACACCAGGCTCACGGCAGTTCCAATTGCAGGCACATCCATAGGTTGGGCAGAGAAGTGATGGAGAGCAGCCCTGTGGGAAAAGTCTTGGGGGTGATGGTTGATGRAAACCTCAAACATGAGGWGGCAGTGTGGTCTCACAGCCCAGAATGCCAACAAAATCCTGGGCTGCATCAAAAGGAGCATGGCCAGCAGGTCAGAGGAGGCGATTCTGCCCCTCTSCTCTTGTGTGACCCCACCTGGAGYGCTGTGCACAGTTCTGGTGTCCCCAGCGTAAGAGGGACATGGAACTGTTGGAGCAAGTTGTGCCACAAAGATGACAGGCTGAGAAAGCTGGGGCTCTTTAACCCGGGGAAGGTTGTGTGGAGACTTCACAACAACTTCCAGACTGAACGGGACCTACAGGGAAGCAGCATCAGGATTCCATCAGGAACTCTAGAAGAGGAGAAATGGGTGCAAATTGAAAGAGGGGAAATTTAGATATTAGGAAGGAATTATTTGCTGTGAGGGTGGTGAGGTACTGGGACAGGTTGCCCAGGGAGGTTGTGAATGCCTCATCCTTGGCAGTGTTAGAGTTGGATAAGGTCTTGAGCAAYCTTAGTGGTGTGAGGTGAGGGTTGAGACTTGATGATCTYTAAGGTCCCTTTCAACCCTTAACATTCTATGATGTTATGAATAACCTAGATTGAAACTGGCCTCATAACAATTAATAGAATTATCCTGCATGCCTTGGGGTGTCAGAAACATAACATTAGACTGATATTGTTGGACCATTGTCCTGATTCTTCTCTCATCTGTGCTGTATTAGAAGCAGACAAGATAAGAGAGATGGCTCCTTCTGCCATAGCCAAAAAATGCCTTCCTGATATCCACAAAAATGGCAAAGAACTGCAAAAGCAATCTGTTCCTTCCCTCCTCCTTCCTTCCCCCAAGAAAAAMCCCAATAAAAGCCCGCTGACATAGGCACTGTGTTTATGATGGAACTTACAGCAGAAACATGTTAGTGATGTTATTTTAAATTAGTTTGAATATATACAAACACCAGCCTCGGGAGATAAGGGATGCTTTTCGACAGAGCCGATCTTCAGATAATTGTTGAACTGAATTCCTGCAGCACAAACCCTACATTTATGCTATCACCTGGTGGCACTGTTTTACAGCCTGGAAAATCTCTGTTTTCAGCTCTCAGCCCTGGGAAAGGCACATGGTGCTGCATTTACCCTGGGCTTACACAGGAGTGCAGGAAGGTTTGGGATGGAGGGACCCAATTGAACTAGACACTGGGTTTTGTTTTGGACCTAAAAATACAGCTGCCCTGCCAAAACAGGCATTTGTTGGCTTGGCATTTGGGAAGAACACATAAATAAACCACATCTCAAGGCTGGTGTCAGTATAAATAGTACCAATTTGCACGTAAGTTTCGTATTTCTGATACTTCTGCCATAAGCAACACTAGCAAGCCAACTGAAGARATGGCAGGTTTAGTGGCACAAATACCAGAAGAAAGCTGTTGTATTACTGCATGTGGTATTAAGGGAACTTGTTTCACTGAACAAATGAATATAAAGATCATGTACTATAACTCCAGAAAATAATTGCAAATACTAATAAACTGCAAATACTAATAAACCCAAATCAAACCCACCAAAACCTGCATCTTTTACCTTCCAAAATACACACATAATATAGCAATTTACAGGTAGCTATAACATGAACATTCAAAACTGAAACATCAGTTATGCTAACAAGCAACTGATATCTCTTCAGTGTATGAGGTTAGATACCCCTCTACATAATTTTGCATTCACACATATTATGGTTATTGGTTAGAAAAACACGATCCCACTGAAGCCTCCAACAACTAAAAATAAAATTATATTTAGGTTTTTCCCCTCTATTTTTACATTGTATTCACATGTAAGTCATCCTGACAGTAGGAGAGAGGCAAGTTTCACTGTCTATAAGACAGTGGTACTTAAAACATGCTAAATGTTCCCACCTTTTCCCCCTCACAAAACTGTAGCTGAAGCAAAGTAATTACCAGTATATTAGAAATTAGATTTTCATATTTTTTCTAATAAGATATATTTCCTAGAAATTCACTCCCTGTTCTTTAAAATTAAAAATGTCTTAATATCAAATGTGATCGATAGGAATGTTGTAAGTAGAACAAGAATCTGARAAGCCTGATTTTATTAACAGAACATTGGATTATGGTATGAGACAGGGCTTTTCTGATGTTCTGWATCACTACTTGTGCTTTTCCCAAGCGAATATTTTTGATAGCTCTGCTCCTCCTCATTGCTKGGGCTCCACTCTCATCTGCTTGCACACCTGACCTTGTRCTGCTCTCTTCTTCTATTGGTGCTTCACTGACACTGTATTCTTCATATCTGTGGTGCTGCCACTCCTKGTCTCCAACATCTTTACCTCCRTGATCASRTACCTCTTCCTTTACCCAAGCAGAGTTTAAYAACTCATGGTTTATTCAGAGGAACTATAGATYCCTCAGACAWATTTATTTCARTCCCATGATATCATTGTTCTTTGCTAAGTAACATAGATTGAAGTTGCAACAAAGAATTTTTGTTCCTTCCCAATGTAAGACAGTTTCACTATTCATGTTTAAAAAATAAAATTAAATATCMTTTTATCAAGTTGTCCCTAATTGTCATTTAGCACACTCTCCCCCTGGAAAAATACAAAAATTAAATCATTCAAAATAGCTTGCAGCATCTTGTTCTTAGCAGAGTAGAGAAAAATATTTATTGCTCTGAAGAAGAAATTGGCAAACTATCCAAAAGAAAATGAAGTTATGCCTTTTTGGTCTCTGGTAGATGAAATAAGAAAATCAACTTGATAGTATATATGGCAGTAAAACAGTGAAGGAGATGGAGCTTTTAAAAGACTATCAAATGCAGAAACCTCATTCAATGASCACTGAGACACTGAGTTGCACCCAATCTGCCTTTATTAATGGGGCTTACTGGAGAAAGTGTTTTCTGGAAGGTTATTTATATTCAAGTGTAACAATGACATGCTATTCCCAAGAATATACCATTCCACTTGGATGTATTCTCATTTAAACAGACAATAATTCCCAAACTACTTGTCAGGAAAAAGGAAATTTTCTCTTGGAAGAGTTTCCTGTAGAGTTCAAGGTGAGCCCTTCTCAAATTATCAGTCTTTAGCTCTCAGAGCTTTTTCTTGTGAAGAGTTACAATGCCACCAATAACCCTAGAAGAAGCCAAAGAATCTGTGTAAAGAAGGCCAAACTGCTTGSCTTGGTTTGTTTTCCAGCAAACAATGAATTAGAAATAAGGTTTATATTTTACATCATTTGGTATATTATCTTCTTCTATCTGACAGGTTTGAAATGTATGCATTTAATATTGATTTAAAAAATCACAACAGATCAGTGCAGGTTTAGATCACTGTCAGATAACAAGAGAAAGTTGTTCTACTCTAACTAAAAATACCAAAATCAACTCAACTGTGCATCAGGTGGTTGCAATCCCACAGGAATTCATCTTTTTCTACTGGAGCTGAGTTTGGGCCAAACCACTAGATGAATTTCTGTTAGATGAGAGTCAGCAGTGGTGTCATTCAGCGTTTTCTCAGGGTTCACACTGGTGATGGTTTCTCTCCAAGATCCCAGCAGATTTCAGTGCCTAACTGATGCCAGCGTTAGCAGCTATGTTGGGAAGTCTTGACCTGTGAATAATCAGTGCCTCATGTTTTATTAAAATGAGAGCTTCTTGTTTTTAAATAGAACATGCCATTTAGTTTGCAGACTGCATTCAAGCRAATTTCCCAAACCATAATTTTATTTCCTAGGTCATTTAAGTTTTGTTTGAAAAAATTACTATAGGGAGGAGCTATCTTCTCGGAGATTTATTCAGAGYAAGAACATCAGAAACTTGGCAAACTATCAAAGAGCCAGGCTTTTACATACAAGTGAAAATGAAAAWACTTAATTCAAACTGTAGATAGATGACAAAAGCACCTAATTCCATACCCAAGTGGTCACACAGGTTCCTAAAAAAATGTATGGCAAAAGTCAAAGACAAATGTATGCAAGTCAAAGACTCTAGAACAAATCATGCTTGCCACATTTCCTCTGGCAGAGGAAAGAGACTGTCATTCTATCTCCTACAAATTAAAAGAATAAAAGGATCTCTCAAGCATATTAATTAATGAGATTCATTGGAAACATAGCAGGCTGCTGCCACTATTTAGTTTTCATGAACATATCTGGCCAATTAGTATCTAAATTTATAAAAAGACTTTTTTGTACATGTTGAATATTTTATGCATGTAAAGTCTTTGCATASTGCTATGTGCATACTAATGCTCTGTAATTGTACAACTGAATGCTCACCAGTACAATAACTCCATGATAAAATCCTACTGTTTTTCCTGGTTCAAGATAAAAATCAGGGTTTATCAACAACACTCAGTTCCTATAATGTTTTTGAGGGAAAAAAGCATAACAACAAGCCAGTTTGATAAAATCCAAAAGGAACTTCATAGCAAGATGTCCTGGAGTTGATCCTAACTCAGAAGCTCCGTCTGCTGAAAATTGCATCTCACTCTTATTTATCTAGCAMTATATTTATCTAGCAATATCTAGCAAAGTCATATAATAAATAATCAGAAAACATGAATACAGGAAAGGGTAAAAATTTRTTGAAGAAAAAGAAATCAAATTGCTTGAAACCCAGTACATGATGTGAGATATTTGATCTTAGGTTTCATGATCCCATATATGTGGCATGGAAAGAAATTCACTGGCTTCACCAACTCAGTGTTAACTTCAAAGGGTCAGGAAGTCACTTTCAAAACCGAGGTTACCTGCAGTATTTGTGGTTTGGGCCTTTCCAAAATATCTTTTTCCACCTGCTATCCCTCATGTCTTCAGGGTTTATTGTGGATTTAAAGTAAGTTTAAGGGAACAAGTAAAAAAGATATGAAGACATTTTTCACCATCAATAAAGTTGAGTTTCTGATTAATCCAAAATCATAACTTTCATTATATATATATATATATATATATATATATATATATATACATATATATATATATATATATATGTACATATATGCAGAGAACTGAAACAATGTCTAAAACAGAAATATCATACTCCCCTTGGACCAAGAAAGGTTCCATGATATTTTAAGAACTCTGAAACTTTTTTTCCCCCTTTGATTGGAGAATCAGAAAAATTCAGCTACTTTAAACCTTTTTTTACCTAAAAAAACGCAACAAAACCCCAGTGAACCAAACAATTTTTTATAATCTATTTTAGTGCATTCTTTTAGCCATACAGAATTATCAAGCTGTCTGAAAACATCACACTTGATTTCAGAAWGAATAAAATATGAATGACCACAACAGGTTTTTTTGGTGTGCTAACATTACCTAGAAAATAAGGGATTGTTGTGTTCTATAAACCTCTAGAGACCCCACAACCCCTTTGTACATCCTCATGCACTGGGGAAAAAAGAAGATTTTTCTTTATTTCAAGTCTAAACATCTTATATTTCAGTCTAGATCAGTTGTCTCCCATCATTCTGCCTCACACCACTGCCAAGAGCAGATTCCCAGGTACCTCACTGGCAGCTCCTTGCAGGTAGTGACTGCTGCTCTAAGGAGCCCCTCAATTGTCCCTTCTCCAGCTCCCTCAGTCTTTCCTCACAGGGCCCCTGAGGATCTTGGTGACTGCTGCCTTTTGAGTTTTTGCCTGCCATGAACAGTCCAACCACCCAGGCCATAGTGCCCCAGCATGGACATGGGGTGCTCTGGAAGGTGAAGCCCATCTGAAGTGAAGCTGAACAGCCTATAGTCCCCTGGAAAATCCTCTTGCCCTTTTGGAAAGGGGATCTAGCATTTGCCTTTTCTGAGATGTCATGGACCTCTCATGATCTCAGTGACCTTTCAACAATGAGAGCCTCACAAAGAGCTCAGCAGCTCCTTCAGCATCCTTACTGTGCATTCCACTGGGGCCCACAAACTCCTATGGATCAAGAGTTTTCYCAAAATCACTGACTTAGCCCTTTTCCACTACCAGTAATAATTGTTCACCCAGTACTCTGTCTCCAGATTGGAAAGCCTCAGTCTTACCTGCCTCTACTATCGCTAAATCACTCAGCTGTTTCAGCACTGAWTCAATTTTTTCCTCCTTTGTTCTTTCACTGTTAGGAGGAAGACTCTGCTATTTCCCAGTACTCAAAAGATGGTGCTCAAGGCACACTATGCTAGAAATCATATCCTTTTTTTTCAGTCATTATTCTYTTCTTCTTCAGACCTCCAATGAGAGAGAGACTGAGGGTGATGCAACCTCTGTCAGCTGAGAGCTTATAGGTTAGATGAGTTTTTCTTCCCCCAGAGATTCAAATTTTGGTATTGTTAAGAGTGCACATCATTAGCTGATCTTGCAAAGTTTATTGGCTTGCCTAGAGAACTATGAAAGATTTCACCTTTTTCCTGATGTAAAGCAAGAAAATTAGAAAATCCTGAAATATTTCTTGCCTAAAGTGACTCAGCAGATGATACGATTGCATTCCATATGATTAAAACCAAAACCAGATGCTAAGAAAAGGGAAATACTGAGATGAAAGGGCATTAATGAGCATCACTTTTCTGGTGGATGCTGCCTCTATAGTTCAGAACTCATTCGTATTCAAAGGATATGCAGAGTATCTGCAAAGGACAAAAGAAGGATACAACATTAAAAACTGGTTGTAATGGCTCCAAGTTTGAAATACTAAAAAAGAGAAAAACAACGACATGAAAAAATGCTTGCTTGCTCATCCAGAGTAGCTATGTGATCTGAATCACTAATAAAAGTCTTCAGGAAGGTTGAATGAGTAAGAATTTTGCATAGTTACTGTTGCTATGAGAGACACTTCCCTTATTATCCACACATTCCACAAATTATTTCCCTTTCCTTATCACTCACAAACAGGTAATGAGTGCTGGGAAAATGGCTTCCTCCTCTCAAAGTTTCTGACATCATATTTGAAAGAARGCAGTCAGAATGATGCTTCTCAAAAAGCACTGAGTGATCAATAAAGAAATTGCACTGAATGGGACAGAGTAAAATTCTGTAAATGTGTCCAAACAGCATCTGGATCTTCCAAGACAGAGTTGGCAGATTCATCTCCCATCTGTCCTTCTCTAAAAGGGAGAAGATGCAGCTAAAATTTACAGCACCTACTGCACCAAACTCCAGCACTTATCTAACAGCTAATATACCTGTGTATGTTATGTGCTTTGCTAGTACTAGCAACCAAAAAGCAAAGTAATTTGGGAGCTACTACAAAAAGGAACCACATTCAGTTATGCAGAAGAGTAGGAGAAAATATATTCAATGGCCAAATGATAAGAAGAATGTTACTTGGAAAAAAAGTGGAGCATTCTTTGCAGGAAAACCTCTCTACAATAAATACACCAAATATCAGGCAATGACCTCTAAAAGAATATATATTTCTAGAGAGTCCAAAATAAAATAACACAGAGCAGGAAGGGATTTGCACAATAAAATCAAGAGTACCATAAGCTACAGAGTCTGTCTTTCAAACAAGTTTTAAGCTTATTTTAGAGGAGAAGATAAGAGGCAACCCCCTAAATCTACTTTTAAACAGTGATTACAATAGCTGGTAGTCYCATGGGCTAAACTTCAATTTTCTTATTGTAAATAAGTTTATATTTTCTGGTGGATCAATGTTGTTCTTTTCTGGTTTTGATTCCAATAGCAGACTCATTGTAATGTCTGACCAGCTCTCTCACACCAGCCCTCAAAAACCCCAATATCTCCATCAGGGTGAGAGATCTCTGAGATACAAAATCACCACTTAAACTGATGTTAGTGCCACACAATAATTTCATATTAGCAGATTCTGTGATACCATACAAGTTTAGTAATAAATATGTATGAATTCACATTTAATCAGATAATTCTGACATATTTTAAATTAAGTAATATTTTTATGGAAGAAAACTGGAATATATGCAAACAGAAAGAAAATTAATCTACTGCATATCTAAACAACATGATATTTATTTATGCTGCCAAATCATTGTAACAGTCATGACTTAGACTTGCTGGAAAACATACAGCACAAAGGTTAGGTATAACTATATCCACTTAATAGTAGCTGATCACTTTTCATTTAGTTTTCCCTTTCCTAACAGGAAGAATRGAGTATGATTTATTAATCACTTGAAAAAAAATGTCTTTATCCTCTCGTTTCATAAACACTCATTTATGCACACTGCTTTGTGCATTAGTAATAAKCCTTGTGAAAAGTTCTTACTTATATCTCTATGCATTAAATTCTTTGAAATACCTATCTTCATTTCACAATATATTTTAGAAGCATTAAATTCTTGGTAGTGACTTGGGGGTGCTGGTTGAGAAGGAGCTCAACAGCYCTGGCAATGTGTGCATTGCAGCCCAGAAAGCCAAATTTATCCTGGGCTTCATCACAAGCAGCGTGGCCAGAAAGTCGAGAGAGGTGATTCTGTCACTCTGCACTCTGTGAGACCCCTCCTGGAGTCCTGCTTCCAGCTCTGGGACCAACTGGAGCGAACCCAGAGGAGAGACACCAAAATGGAGCGAACCCAGAGGAGAGACACCAAAATGATCACAGTGCTGGAGCACCTGTCCCATGGAGACAGGCTGGGAGAGTTGGGGCTGTTCCACCTGGAGAAGGAAAGGCTCCAGGAAAATCTTAAAGGTTTCCCAGTACCTTGGGAGGGAGCCTACAGGAAAGGTGGAGAGGGACTTTTGGCAAGGGTATGTAGTTACAAGACAAGGCTTGGAACTAAAATGGTTTGATTTAGATCCTAGAAAGGTTTCTTTACTGTGAGGGTGGTGAGGCACTGGCACAGATYACCCAGAGACGTTGTGGGCACCCCATCCCTGGAAGCRTTCAAGGCCAGGCTGGATGGGGCTTTTAGGAACCTGGTCTAGCAGAAGGTGTCCYTGTCTGTGGCAAGAGGGTTGGAACAAGATGGACTTGAAGGTGATTCTGTGATTCTRTTATTAAATTAATCCCAACTAAATTTAAAGTGACTACCCACTGAAACKTTGTCTCTCACAAACAAGATTAGGAACCCACATGAAAATCAGTCTTTTCCCAGTTATCACTTTRGCATTAGCTACTAGACAATTGTTTTGGAAACTTAGTCAATTAATATGTATTTATTCAGAGTTGCTTATCCCAAAAGCTTAATTTTTCTTCCACACTGAATTTGTATTAGTTAATTCAGAGTACTAATATGGCAAGGTCAAGCTAGCAGAAAATRTTTTCTCTATTAAGAATTCTACTAACCTCATTTGCAAGAGAGTATGAAGAAGGAAAGGGGTTTTGTCTTTTTTTTTTAACAGGTGGAACATAAAATAAATTTTAAAAAAATGAACCACTGTAGGGAAKGGAACTTTGGCAATTAGTATTTCCCAAGCGTCCTCCTGCTGCCTATTATGTACACTTACACATACCCATGCATTCTGCCTAAACTACTAAGTGTGTGTAGTTGTAGCAGCAATACTTCCACTGATGAGAGATTGTACCAACAAAAGATGTCTCCTGAGGCAGTTGATGGCTGTCTTCTGAATGAAAGGAGCTGTGCTAGCAGGAGCCTGAACAGCAACATTTGCATTAAGGCAAATTTATCAGAAGATACAATAAAAATAAAAATTGCAGAACTCCTCATCTCCTCACCAAAACTGTACTGTAACGTTTTCTGTCTGAATTACTGTCCCTTTCTATAATTTCTTTTGTCTGATAAAGAAAATATTTTTATGCCACTATCTTATTTTTAAATAATGTTTACTCTATACTAGTGCTGCAGTTTTATTTTGATGGCAAAGCCAACAAAAGAGGGTCTTTTACAGCTACAAAACCAGGTTTGTTAGGTGGAGAGTCCACTGGGTACATCCTCTTAGAGGTATCTAAGCACTATACACTACGCTTTCAAAGCTGAGTATACACCTCAAATGCATGTCTCAATATATTAATAAAACATTTACTATCTCATTCTCCTGAATAAATTGCTAAAAATATATCCTGAGGCATCRTACTATGAAGTATAGTCCTATAACCCTCCAGCTGTGTCCTACAAGCAACACAGCAGTGATGCAGCCACCAAAGAGTTGTTGTAGCTCTTGTAGTTGGRCAGGGCATTATGCTGATCCAGCCTTACTGCTTTGAATTTAGGTTATTYGTGTCTTTCTCCATTGCATAATATYCCAGCCCCCTTTTCAGAATTCTGAAGACACAAGCACCTTCTTTTTCTCTTTTGAGTGAGGTGCTCAACAAAAAGCACTTCAGAAATAAGTGGCCTAAATTTTTATGTGCCTGAAGCATCTAAAAGTTCTAATTTTAGGTTTTTATTTTTAAGTATCTTGGGTGCTGTTTCTAGAGTTCTCAAAAAAACTTCATCCAACCCACCATGCAGACTGTTTTTCCTACACTCATCTTATTAATCTAGAGGTTCCCACTCAATTTCTTCACACCAGTTCAGCACTGGAGGTGCTGGAGCCTTCCTGCCTGCTGAGCCCACCATATGGAAGAACTATTTCTCCCCCTCACTGACTTTCCATTTCTTATTTCATTTCAACCAAGCACACAACTTGTTCCCCATTACCTATTCCTATCAGCTCTTCTCTTTCTTAACTATTTATYCTCCCACTTTTAAAAAATGCAACTAGACTCACTAAGTTTGGAAAGCACCTGAAATGGAATCTGTGGGAAAGATGGAATGCAAAATAAATAACTTGTTTRTAGCTATCTAAAGTAGGAGCAGTGCTGATGAAATTTTTAAATCTCTTGGAATTACCAGATATTCCTTCCTCATTACACAATCAGTTTTGAAAGATCTGGGTAAATCTGTGCACAAAAACTTAAAAATATTCTGATGATATTCTGAGCCTTTAGGATCACAGTCTCTTAGACAATTGCCTGTGTCTATTCACAGAAGCTGCAAGCACACACAAGCTGCTACAATTTCTTCTGCAAAGCATATGTGTGCAAGGTAATTGCTCTTGTCTCTGGATCTGYAAAGAAGAGTGTGATTTATATAAAGATCTCCAAAAGACTGCCTGCCAAATCCACATATTTTTAAAATACCACATATTTTTAAAATAACTTTGATTTTTTTCCTTACACATTCCATTAACTGATAAAGTAAAACTGGTTACTCATTTCTTTATACATAATTGTAAGTTGCATGGCTATTTAATAAAATAGGCATGCATTAACAAATCCAGTTGGGCCTTGAAGTCAAGCTTTAATTTAATAGGCAATGTGATGCTGAGAGTTCCATTTTAAAGCACAGACTATATATATGCACAAATCTAAATATAGATGTGATGCTTTTTTAATATATTTGAACTCACTTCTCATATCTATGAAGTACAGATCATGATAATTACTTAAAATAAATACTTAAGAATTTAAGTAATTATCATGATCTGTAAACTTAAGGAGAAAGAGAGTAACACGAAACACATTTGGCACTTGGTTGGTCAAGCTCAATTACTCACTGCCATAAACACTGTCATTTGTCAATTTGTTCTGAGGTTAATGTAACAGAATACTAATTCTAAAATAAAATAAAAAAGCAAGGTGTGAGCATTAATTTTCTAAGATATTTTCTTAATCCATTTACTTGATCTTGAACACAGGTTGCTTTTAGTAGAACAAGATGAAAACAAGGGCAAAAYGAGGTAAACCTCTGTGTAATTGTATTAAGTCACCAACAGATCTAATGTACTTGTTTATGCTGTATAACAGACAATCATAACCAAAACATCAGGGGAATCTGATATTTTTCTGTTTTAGGGTGTGGGTCCATTACAGGTGTGTCAGTACATTCATCCTCATAAAGCAACAAATGATTTGATTTGAACTATTAGAAAATATTTTTGAGACAAATTACAGAAAAATTCTTTCAGGTCAAGAAGGTGATAGAGGTCATAAATTAACATATGCTCTGATAAGATAATTATTCTTCCTCTCAGGTTATCAGAGCCWCAGACTCAATGTCAGAACAACTCAGCCAGTACAGTAAACATGWTCATATGGTATCAGTACTGTGCTGTCCAAGATTAAACCCTTCATTTGCTCAGTAACCAGGAACTTGTGCCATCTAACATTTGTGAAGATACAGAGAAATTCCTGTCTCTTTAATTTGCCTTTAATTTGCTTTTTTCAGCAAAAGTCAAACACAATGCAGTATGCAGTAACACTTGCTCTAGCAACTTCATCTTTGTGATTCAGACAAGTCACACAGCCAAGGCTGTGCATATAAGAACTGGAAACCAACAMATCTCCCATACTGGGTCAGTCCAGATGGCTCTGGACTCTCCCAATACTCTGTAAAAGGATAATGGAAGATGATATTTGAGAAAAGGATTTTGTAAAGATTCCCGAAAGAAACTGCAGCGAGTCAAMTTTAACAAGTAGATWAACACAAACCTTAATTTGTAGTTCCATATGCAGACTGTTTTGGGTGCTCACAGAACATTGTTCAGCTATAGTCAATTTGCCAATCATATGTTTTAATRMTGAGTTAGGTTAGGAACTTATTTTGATGATTATTCTACTCATTAATACTCTTATGAAACCCACCCCRCATTCCATATCCTGCTTCATGTACAAAGCAATCTTGGCTTATCTTTGATAACACTTTAAAATCATTTGGAGATGAGAAAAAAACCACCATAGAGCAAAATTTTGTGGCATCAAAAAATGCAAATACATACAATCCCTCACCACTTAAAATACAGACTTTGTTACTAAAATGGGTAGATTGCTAGTGAAGTTTCCTTSTTTAAAAGCAACATAACTTACAATGACAGCCACCTTCAAGGGATCAGACATAACACAGTGAAATATGTCTAAGGAAACACATTTTTCTTTACCTTTTACACAAGTTAAAGACACATTAATAGCTCCCTTGGAGCACAAGAAACAATCACATTATACTGAAATAACTCATCAGCTCACAAACTATTGCCAAGCAATAGGGCAAGAGACAGGCAGAAACTGATGCACAGAAGTTTCACCTGAACATATGGAAGAACTTCTTTACTGYGCAGTGACCATGCACCAGAACAGRTTGCCCAGAGAGGCTGTGGAATATTTCTCAATAGCGATACTCAAGAACTGTCTGGACACAATCCTGCRCCATGTGCTCTGGGCTGACCCTGCTTGAGCAGGGAGATCAGACCAGATGACCCACTGTGGTCCCTTCCAACTTTGCCAAAAGGAGCCAGGCACAACCTCAAAATTATTTATAGGGAAGCAAGCTGCAAAACATCTTCCAGGGTGCCTAAAATGGTTTCATAAGACTTGCAGAGATGCTGACATCCCAAATGAAGATCCAGAAAAGCAAAATACTCAGAGAAAGATACCAATAAGCCTCCTAAATAATACTTCATACTCAGTGTGCCTGCTCCCTCTTCAAACTGGAAATCCTTTCTAACCAAGAGCCTTCTAAACAATCTCTGACAAAATTCGAATGCAATCCATTGTAAGAATTACATTCTCCCTAAAGCATTCCTTTCAAAATTGCTTTTATGCTTTCTTCAATACTTCTTCTTATGGAATAAAAAAAAAAAAAAAAAAAAGGGAGAAAGAATTCAGATAAATAAAGCAGGTTAATTCTTTAGAGCAATTAGACATCAGCATTAAGACATGATAACATTGCTCACTGCAAGCATTTGTAAACTTAGTAGCCAGCTACAATTAAGCAAAAGAAATAAACCACAATAATAATAAATAAACCACAAACAACCAGTAAGACCCTGCTGTTGTAACAAGTGTGCTTGATTTTTTTTTTCTGTGAAAGGGAACTCACCAATGGTGTAATATCTCTTCAAATCGCTCCTCCGTGGGTTGCGCCTTTGGGTGTTTGTGGTGTTGTTGTGCTCCTCCTCGGACGCCTCTGTCTGCRGGGAAGGTGAGGGTTTGCTGGGCTGAGGGCTCTGAGCCTCTGCTGCCACCGGGTTGCATCCTGGCCCACTAATATCCACCGACTGGGACTTCTTCTTTAATCTGATGGCAATTTAAGACAGCAAAATATTATTAATCATCATTTTATACCTAGATTATGTACAGAATACCAGTGATATTCTATCATACGTTGTACAATAATTCATCCCTGTCACAGTAGAACATAGAACAGCAGTGATAAATTAGGCCTTGCATTAACCTTTCAGGTTCTGCTAGATCAGTTACAGCATTTCCATCTCCCATGTAGCTGCAAATGGTAAACTGCCCTCGGAACAGCCTCCTGAGCTGCTTGAAGGATCAGTTCCCAAYCTATTTCCAAGACAAGCTGCCCACCATTACCCTACCATCAAGTTGCCTGGCCTAAGTTTCCCAAGGTGAGGGGAGTAAAAAGAAATTAAATARTTTGCATGAAGTCACTGAAAGCCTCGACAGAAAAGAACTGACACAGGATCTGAATCCAGGTGTAGCTCTACAACTGCATTTCCCATTCCGCAACACTTTCAACACATTGTTTCTCAAGAATTCCACTAACCCCTGGTACCATTTTTGCATTGCAATTGCAGTGGACAAAGGAAAAGAAATTCTCTGTTCTGCAGAACAAATCAGTGTTAYTCAACTCCTTACTGGCATTCAGATACCATATGAATTATTAACCACTATTCTCTGAGCCTGATCACCAMCTAGATTTTAACCCCTCTAGCTGCCCACAYATYCAGACAYAAYATCACAACTTGYGAAWAAATATATTCYGRGAGATATTKTCTGAAGTCTTTTTAAAGTCAAGGSAAATTATATTATCACTCTCYACTCTTCCTCAGATCTAATTTTATCAAAGTTCTGGATGGAAAGACTTAACTAACTCTCAAATCTTACATTGCAGTGGGATGAGCACACCCTCATCACTGATTCACCATAGTTCTGGCATCTCCAMTATCTCTAGCACCAAAAAATAGAGGTTATTATGCTACTACACTTACTGAATAGTGACAAATCACCTGTTGCAATGAAGTTCACTACAGACACATTTGGTTCTGTCAATACTTTTCTTAAGTTAAGTCTCTATAAAYGTATATATTTGACTACATGATTTGATCCTGGGAATAAAAGAGGTTTATGGCATTGCAGTGAGATATTGATTTGAGATGAAGGGATCATAACAATACTGAAATTTTGAAGGAAATGAAGTAAAATGATGAAGTTCTGTAATGCTAGAGGATTATTTTCTAGGCTAACAATTTAATGCTAAGCAGACCCCTCTTAAGTCTGCACTTGCTTATCTCTCAAACATTTTCCCCATGCATTGGTTGCAATTAAACAGCATGGACTACTGGACTGAGAATGGAATCTGCTAGTTTAAGATATTAACTGATTAAATGTTGTCATATTCATAACTGCTCTGAGTGAGCTGGACAATAGGTCATGATCAACCTCTGGAAGTTACATTTATGTACCAACCTGTATGTAGAATTTTATGAATATGAATGAAACTATGAGGGCAAAATGACTATACTGATACAGTGTATGAGACCAGGGAAAGGGCTAGCAGTTAGAAAATAGGCAGCTAGAAATTAAAACTCTCTATGTCATTCAACAAGAAAGACTTGTTGAAGACTTTCACTGTAACCTTTTCCTAGACTTGTCCAGGGTGTCTTGCATTTGAAGGAATGGTTCTCAGTGCCAGTGATTCTGCACAAACAGTTCAGGTTGACAGGGACATTTATCCTTCCTACTTATAAGAAAGGCTGTACTGCATCATCCAGACAAGTACCTCCAACAACTCTATCAATGGATATCCTTCCAGCTTCCAGCAGACTCTGGTTTATGGGTTTTCTGAGTTATATGCTGCACCTTTGGAGTTATATTTCTTGGTTTATMCTTAATTACTCCAGAACTCATTTAAATTTCTGAGGTAGGCAGCATCCCACTTTGATGGGCTTCTTGTTTAACTCTGCACTGTGTTCATACAGTAAGTCCAGCAGCTCATTTTAATGACTTACAAGAGTGACATTATGAGAAACAATAAACAACTACTGCTCCACTTAAACCAGCTACTTACATTTTCTCTTGGTGTTCAAAGTGCCCTACAGATATGGGAAGAACTTGTCACTGTGATGAAGCTATCTTTACTTGGAGGGTCTTGGTCAATGCACYGGAATATGGAGTCAGTGGAGATGCTTGGGATAAACTAACAGCACCATGAGCACTGACACATATAAGAATCAAGAATGGGTAGGGCATCATCTCTGAGTAAACACTGTGTGAGAAGRAAAGAAAGCTCTTTTGCTTGAAATGGTGCTCCTGAAACTGAGTCATTGTTTTGAACACTTCTAGCTTTAAGCCTACAGCTGGTCAAACATATTTRCCTAAAATGAAGGCTGGAATATTTCTCTGAATCATTAACAGTGAARTGGTGTTCCATCGTACTGTTGTTATGTTACACTGTTGAATATGCCCTCTTTTAGATGAGAGAAAAAGTCTTTATAATTCCTTACCACTAGAAATCTTTGAAGATTTAAAGGATGGCTTTTAAGAAGAAAATCACCAGCTTTCAAGAGTAATGCTCTACSTCAGACCACAGCTTTCACTGTGATTGCAGGTCTTGCCTCTGTGTTGTGCAAAATAGCTCTGGGCAAAGAAGCTACAAAGTGTTTAACACCTTTCCATAATCCTGAGGCTTCAAGATCAATAAGTGTACATATGTCCTGCATTACGCATGTCTATGTTCTGCCCCAGAGGAAGACAGCAGGTGAGCTGAAATAAATTTTACAAATTGAAAAATAGTGTTATGATTTATACTCTCAGCTSTGTTATGAACACATTCTTCACCACCAAGGCTGTCTGAAGGACAGTCCAATTAATAAAGCTGTCTGGAAGTAGCTAATAAAATAGCTTGCTGCACTGTGGGGAACACCAGATTGTTGTTACAAATATACTGTCTATTCTTCTAGCATTACACAGGAATAAAGGGATAATACCTGTCATCTGAGCAGTAAAATTTTCACATGGCCTTTTTCAAGTGACTTATGATTAATAAAAGACTAGAAATGCCTGTAGCAAATTAATGTCAAAAAAGTTATCTATTCTTGCAATTGAGAATAATTTAAAAGTAAGACTTCCAAAGCAATAAGTACCAAAATTAAAAAACAGGAGCATGACAGCCAAGGAAGTCCATGTAATATTGTCAAACTGTTCTTGAGAGACCATGGTGACAGTGCTTTTGCTGGCAGGAAAGACAGAAAGATACAGGGTCTGAATTAATCCAGACTGCAATAACAGGGTCAGCTGAGTAGGACACAGGTTCAAGCAAGGACACAATTTTATGAGAATGACTTGACAAAAGTCAAGCAGCTTTCTCTAATGCATCTTCCTTCAGCCCACCTRAACAGTATATTGATAAAGCCTTGTTTAGCAAATATTTTGAAAAAGTACTGCAGTCTTTGAACTGTGTTTTCCCTAGACCACCATGTCTTGAAGAGAATGAATTCTCCGTAGGCCTGACCCTTCTCCAACACCCTGCTTTATTACTAGTTTTGTGTAGCACTTGGATTTAGGTGGTGGTTTTTTTTAAAAATATATTACAGCTGCACAGTTGAGCTGAAATGATTCATTCTTTGTCAAAAAGGAATCCAAACATGAAATGCCTTGGGATCACAATTCCTCATTCTTGGTTTTGTTTCAGCTTGTCTGCTTGTAGAAAAAGAAATACAAAATGTAAGAAATACTGTGGAAAAACTTTTTTTATCTTTCATTCTATGCATTTCGTAGCAGCCTTCCCCTACCTTTTCAACAATGGGCAACACAGGTCCTACAATATTGTCTGGTGTGACACAAAAACGCTGACAGCCAGAGAGCGACGGCTTCACAGACAGCACTGCACTGCTCAGGCTGGGAAATGTTTATCTGACAGCAAGGGCAAACTCTGAACTTGACTGAGTTCTCAAGTAGAAGGGGCAAAAATTTCCTTTTCTGTGGTTTTCCTTAAACCATAGGAACTCTAGGGGAAAGAAGACCATGGAAACACAAAAAAGGGTATCTGAAGCCTTTGGGAGGTGCAGAACCCTGAGCTGGTTACTGCTGATGTYTTCTGGCTATTGGCAGCTTCTGTGAAATGTGGTTGTGCTCTCATTGGGATRTTAGAAGAGACAGGCACGTTCCTAGCAAAAGTGGCTTGTTCAGAGGAGAGGCTAAAATGGAATAACTCTGAAGGACCAACTGTTGGCAAGTAATCAAAATATCACATCCTAGGGCCAGAGCTGGGGCTATTCAGCTGCTGGTGACTGGGTCTGCAGATGCCAGGTTTGCTTGGACAGCTGAGCAGCATCTCAGTTTGACACAAATGTTCAAACATACATTTGATGCRCTTTTTTTGTGAAGTTCAATTGCACTATTGCTAATAAGCCATTATACGTTTTCTCTGTTTCTATTTCACTGTATTTTCCTAGGACAGATGCTGCTCATCCCAGCAACTCCAGCTGTCCAAGGCAGATTTGGTACCTCTAATCTACTGAACAGAGGTGCAAAGGCCAAATCTGCCTCTCAGCACCCTCTGTTCACTATTCAGAGAGCATTTGCTCATTCAGCTAATCCAGGAGGAATSTGCACCTCCAAGCTGTGTGACAGGACATCCCTCTAGGTAGATACACTTTATTTCTCTATCCATCCTCTGCATCCAACTGCAAGGTTTTCTACTTGGAAACCTCCTGACAGATGCTTTTACCTCCTCTCGCCCAGCTGGAATCCTCAGCTTCCCAGTAGCACTTCCCAAGAATGGGTCACCTTGAACACTTCCTTATCAGTTCCCTCAAAAATAAAACGTCATCAGGTGTTTGGTAGGCTATACATATAGGAAGTCCTGGGACTAGTGAGTTCCCTGGGAACTCTGCTATAGAATTTATGAGCATTAGTATATCAGTATATCATTCCTTGAACCTATTCCATTCCTAACAAAATCCATGTGCTTTTTTTTTTTTTTTTTTCTTTAACATGTTATAATTTCAAACTTGCATTGTAAAGCAGGATGGAAAAAAAAAGGTGCTAAAGACAGCTTCAAAGTACCTAAAACATCATGGCTGGCAATCCAGTCTGAAACAAGGGAAGAAAGAAAGAAGCATTTAAACCATTTATGGCAGAAATAAACAACCATAAGAAGCATCTCAGGAACTGGGAATCTGCACAATTAAGTCTTTGTGAATTTCTAAGTAAAAATCCCTTATTGCAACAAAGATTTGGAGGAAAGCCTAGTTCGTTCTTATCTACCAAATACAAAAAAACCTTCTCTGTGCCCCTTGTGACTATCACAGATTTTACTACACARTTAATAGGAGAAGGAAAACCTTTCATTGGAACAGCAATGTTTACTCTTCAGAGATGCATTTAGTATTCCTGAATATTTAGAAGAGCTGGTTATGAATGTGATTTCTTTGTAGCAAGAAATGTRGTTCAAACTTACGTCGACAGCCAGGATTTATCTGATTTGAGGAAAAAAAAGGTAAACTATTTTAAGCACTGCAATGGTCTGACAAACACAGGAGGAAGCCTAACCCCCTGACATCTGCACAGGCAGCTCCCCAAGATATTTTATTCTCTTATGGACACACTGGTTGTACCACCCAGCCACCACAGATATCTGCATTTGCACATGGCTGGGGCATTTTTGGCTCTTTGGCAATTTGAAAGGATCAAGTAAAATGCTTGTGGTTTGCTTTCAGGCTCCATTTACCACCTGAGGCTACCTCTGCGAGCCTGCAGCGTGAGGCAATGCCACAGGGCTGCTCGAAAACCTTTTGTTTAATGCTCTAGAAAATCTCCTGGTTATGGCTCTGGCCATCCCCTCCAGGGATAGATAAGATAGCAACATGAGACTGGTACAGGCAAAGATCACCTGCAATGATGGTGAGTTGGCTCCTCATGGCACAAGACGGAACAGACCATGGGGAGGAACTGCCAGCAGGGAGTCAGCCCAGGGATCTCCACAGCCACCAGCAATCAGAAAGGGAGTGGCAAATGGGTTTACATGGATGGAAATTTCAGAAGAACCAAATGAAGGCAAGCAACATGTTGGGAGCAAACACAGYTAAGTACTTCTTTGAATGGTTTATATAATTGCATGAGAGAAATAATTGYACATCACAGGAGTATCCCTTGGTACAGAAAAGAAAGATGCGAGTCASGCAGAAAGCATCCATTAGGGGTTGAGAAGCATGCAGGTACTTCAGCAAACAAATTCCTTGAGCCAGGGATTGCTGGAAGGTGGAGGTTTTTCACAGGGAAAGAGCCACTCAATGCATGCTCCATCTTTTGTAATATCACTAATTATCCACYACTAATTACTGCAGGAACCGAGTGCAACATACTTGCAATTCAAATCTGAATTGGCCATTATGAATTGCAGAGGAAAAAAAACAAACACCACAAAGCAAACTGGAATAYAGGACGGCACTAAATCATGGTCTCACAGAAAACAAACAAAAACCTGCAGAAAAGCCCTTCAGTCTGTTACTGAATGCGTTGATCATGCAGCAGAGTTTCCAGAAAATGCGAGCRGTATACGAGATTGTTTGACGGCACAAAGCAAACACGAGATGATCTTCACACGGTGGCGATATGAAAGGATTAGGAATGAATTCACACCCACAYAGCCCAAAAAGCAATTCAAAGTGGCAGGTATGTATTAACAATGCAACATTGAGCCCAGCTTCAGGAAAGAAAACATTGCAGGCATGAGAGCTATGTGCAAAAAATATAGARGCATTTCAACATCGTATTTTGCTTTATACTCTCACCATTTTGTATTTGAATGAGTAAGTATACAAAACACCCATCTTTTTTTCCTTTATACACATTACCAAAAACTACCATGCAAAGACACAACAATTTTTAATCAGAGTAYCAGAAAATAAACCAAAACCACCCTCTCTCCACCTCCTAGTCATCCTTATGGACGTGGTCACAGCACATGCAGGAAAATTGCCACCGTGCCTCACTCTATAACAAAGGGCAGTGTCAAACCAGAAGTTTTGACCAGGTTTCAGGGAAATTATGAATAGTATCCACATAAWTGAAAAACAGCATTTTTTGCTTTGTGGAACAGGCAACCCACACCCTTTTAACAAGATTTATAGAGAACACTGAAGCTTCGTGGGTTTCAAGGGCACATCACAGAATAAAGACTTACAAAAATGAACACAAACCTTGTGATTATTCCTGGGAGCATGACAGCACTGCTACAGGTAAACCCTTGGAGGATCATTTACAGAAGACATATAGATTGGTTGCTGCCAGGTTACATCCATGAACTCCAAGCGGGAGAATCCAGAATCCACTTGTGGTTTAAGTGTGACAAGGCATTCTCACTGCCTGGGAGAGAAGCGTTAGTGAGTCCGCGGGCAAAGGAGTCAAAGCACTCTACACACCACTCAYGGGCATGGAGATGTGCATTCCAGGAGGATGAGGTGTGACAGGAATAGGGAGGAAGGTGATGATGATGATGGAGAGGAAAACTGCAGCGATCACGCTAAATACATTGTGCAACTCAAATAGTCATAGCATATACAATTCACTCTTCTTTTCCTGCCTAAGCTTGTGTAAGGATTAACAGCTCAAGATCATATGGCTTCTCCATGRCTGTATAATATTTTACAGCTGCTTTACACGGTGGAAATAATATGCTCTGCTACTAAGGTTTGTGTTTTGTCAGGGATGAGAATTTCTTGATCTGTTCTTTCAAAATTTTGAGAGGGTGGGTTGCAATGCTGTACTATTTGCTGACAGATATCTTGATTCTGGACATGTTTTAGAAGAGATGTGTAAAGTAAATTACTATTTTGAATCTCACTATTTTGYTAATAGCTGCTATACTGTTATTTAAATAACTCCCACTAGTTCCATTTTCACAAAAGCTCTTCCAGTGCATTATGCAAATCTACTTCAGTACAATTTTCATGGGTCTTGAAATTTCCAGCTCTGTCATATTCRGCACAGAAAAATTTTGCATAATGGTTTAAAAGTGATAATGATTTCTATTTCATTCTTATTTGTGTCATTAATGCTGCAGCATTATATCTATTGCAGCCTTATTTATAAAGATGGATTCAAACTGTCCAGACTATTTTAAGTTTGTATCTCCAAGGAAAGTCTTTACTCCACCTGATTAGAAGTTTCTTAAATAGCTTTACTACAGGCTATGCAACCAGCACCCAGATCCTATTCCCCTGAAAATTAATATGAGATTTTCACACGTTCTGTACTATGGAGACCACATTCTACATCACCATCTTCTCTCCCATACCCTGAATTCAGAGTTTGCAAAGGCCAGCATGTCCAGTGGTCTGGGAGCTACGTGGTGCACCCTTTGATACACAGAATATCTCACTTACAGTGAAGCCATACAAACTTGTAGAATTTTTCCATGTAATTAACTTTGTCATAGTATCAATTATTTTCTGTGCTAACTGCAAGTAATTTATACATCAACAAAGCTGTTTTACCCATGGCCTTTAATTTAGGCAATTGCATTTACATTTCTGATTCCAACCCTACGCTTGACTGTTTTCTGAGTTGTTTACAAGTCAGCTGCAATATCCCCGGGCACTTAATGTTCCCGAGATTGCTACACTATTTGCAATCATAACATGCATACATTTATGTAGTCAAATTTGGAAGCAAAAGGGCCTTTTAACTTCTCAAAGAGATGACAGAGCAGGTGGAAAAGTTACAATGCTCTTACAGCACCACAAATTTGTGTGTTCTAGTTCCACCATCTCAACGAATAATTCATCAGCACAGCAGGCAACCACAGCTCAGGTTCAAATAACAGGCTGTGGATATGCTTGTCACAAGATATGGAAACACAAATCTGCACCTTCTTCTGCCTCACCCAGTAAATCACGCAACTTGAAACAACTTAAAGACTTCTTCTGAAACATAAAACTAATTTATACATCAGTGTTATCTCTAGTCCATGAGATATGGATGGGATAAAAAATTCTGATCTCATCATGAAAATTCAGCAAAAAGATATTTTGTGAAAGGAGATTTGATAATRAAGCACCAGTGAATGAGATCCAGCCAGCAACATCTGAGCCCAGGCAGATCCAACAGCCCAGAGGCTGCAGTGCCTCCAGGCAAGTGGGGATCTTTTGGTCTGGGCTTCCTCCTGCGCTGGGCACCCTGTGCTGTGTCCTGGCAGCCTCTGCCTTTTTATATGGGGCAGCTGGAACRCCAGCCCTGGGGCCAGAGGTGCAGCCAGCCAGAGAGCCCTCGGTGGGAGCATTAAAAATGCTGCAGAGTGTAAAGACCATGCTCTGTGACCTGAGGAGAGATCACAGGCTGAGGAGTGGGATCGGTCCAGGGCAGCAGAAGCACAGAWCTCACTGAAATCATCCAAACTCTGCTCATGCTCCTTTCCAAACAGAACACCCTCTTCCTTGAGCCATAGGATTTACCCGCATACTGAGACTGAAGTGCACTTTGGGCAGTCTCTTTGAGGAGGCTAAAACATCTAGCAATTCTCCCAGCTAGGAACATAAACTGGTTCTCAGAGTGTTTTGCAGGATATAATTATATCAGGTYGATCTCTGTGGAGACATCTAACTTGTCAAAGGCAAGTTAGAGACTAGGCAAAATGAGAAATCTTTCATCGTCATTGTCAAAGATGAATTGAAYTTTTGCCTTCCAAATTATGCATAATTCAAGTATTTTGAATAAAGAGTATCATTTTAGCATTTTAGTGAAATGTGCTGAAAACATATAGAGAGTATAAAATGAACTTTACATTGATTGGCTTTTTTGAATATTTGATCAATACGCCACATCCTCCATTGAAAAAAATGTTAATTCAAGCTCCATTTTCTTGAGGGAGTTTCACTGGGTTCTGGCCACACAGGTTTAAAATTCTYGTCCTGTTCTTTTGGCACTTCTTACCCATAAATCACCTTAGCCTATACTAGATGGGAAATAAAGATCTTCAAAGATACAGGACTATTTTATACTCAAACAAGACAAAATTATCCTCCTACCCTTCTGTCAGGAGACCCTCCTCCTCTAAGCATTGAGCTCTGACTAAATCCATCTTTCTCTTTTCACCCAGCGTCTTTAACATGGCCAAGCAGCTACTGGCTCCTCCTCCAGAGCTCCCAGAATGGTCCAGAGGGGTGAGTGGGGTTCCCAGCCCATCCTCTGTTCATTCAGACACTGCAGCTGCACAGCAGATAAAGATCCAKAGCCCTGGGAGGGTCCCACCAGACGCAAACAGAAAATTGGAAGTCTGTTATTTGCACCTATCAGGAAAATGCTGTCTTGAGCATATATGTTTTCATTCCTCATCATCCCAAGAAGTAAACAATGCCCATTGAGAAGCTGACTAATAACAGGTTGTACTGAGAATCTATATATAAAGGAAAAACATACTTCAGAACAGATAGGTTGTGAAATAGTGCTTACTTATTTGAAAACAAATGGAAAACMCACACAACTATTTTGTTTCTCAGTTTTGTGGGAGTAGGAGGAACATTTTCAACAACTTTTTACATTGTGTTCACAAGAGTGTAAAGGTTGTAAAGACATTTCTTTATGTCCTCACCCTCCAGGCACAGCCCACAATGATGATCCAGCCCCTTGGCTGCAGAAGGGACCGGGCACCAGGGGAAGGAAACTCTGCTGGACTGAGCAGAGGGAGCCACGGGAGACACAGGAGCTGCAGGAGTGGGAGCCAGGGTATGAGCATCCCCCAGAGACAGTGAAGTGGCTCAAGCAAGCACAGACCCGTGCTTGCATTGCATGTGCAAAGATCAAAGCATATCACTGGCTGCCAGAAGCCACTGAAGATACAGTTGGATGATTTCTACCGTTTTAAAATTCCTGTCTTCAATAAAGTGCTACGACCATTTGGATTTTTCCCATATATTGAAAATAAGGCACATCTAGAGAACAGAAAATGTTGCCACCACCAGATTTCCTGCTGGGAGGCTGTGTCTTGCACAGTGCCAGGGCTGTGGCTGCTGGGGGTGGCACAGGTGTCCCTGTGGCCTGAGCTTCAAGCAGGAAGGGTGGGCATTCCACTTAGAGCTGACACAGGAAAAATAAATATGTACTCCACTACTTATATAACACAGATTTA
>NW_026623490.1:48638-107348 GCF_030028575.1 Malurus melanocephalus | reverse complement strand
GTAATAGCTCAACATTAGGATGGGATATCGCCTGAGAAAGGAAGGAACTCTTTTATTTTATAAGTAATGAAGTTCATTTTGTTAACTACAGACCGAAAGCTCCATTTTTAATTTGTGTGTTTAATAAATCCAACTTGACATAATGTGCTGCAGTTATCAAGTTTGTCAGCATTTCTGCAGAAGCTGAACATTCTTCTGACAAATGCTGCTAGTCAATTAAATTAAGACAGAGAGCAGAGCGATGAAGTGTGTTACTGCTCAGTCTTTAATAAACCAGTTGTGTTTTCCTGAGCCTGTCCCAGCTTCCTGACAGGGTACTGATTCCATGGCATCCTCAGGTCCCTGCCTGATGCTGAGACCACCAGTGAGGTTGTTCAGCTGCCCCCATCCTGGGAAGGAGGTGACCATTMATGCACCCCATTAATGGCTTACAGATACATGTGTAACGTAAATCTCCAGCTGTCAATTTTAACATCAACAGCGAAAACAAAGATCTGACTTGCAGGATTTGAGGTACCTGGACTCTTTTCAGCATCTTACTATGGCAGAACCATGTTTTTTGAACCAGCTGTGGAGTCAGGTCACAGCTTGCCAAAGACTACTCGGATCAGTAGAGCTGTGCATGTGCTCAGGTTCAAGAGGATTCAGCTTCTTCAGTGGAGTTATCTACCAACTCACTACACCATAAAAACACTTCAATATTAAAACACTAATTATGTTGTAAAGCATTTAGAAASCTTGTAAGAAATTGCATTAATAAACATGAAGTAGTTGATGCCTGAGAGGCAAGAAAGTGCCCAGGATGATACAAGCCTGTTCAGATCCTTGCCTTAAGGGGCAGATCTTAAAGAGCAAAAYATTTCAGCACAACACCAAAGCAAAYGATCCCTCTCAGCTTTTCCCTTACTTTCTTCCAGGATGCATCTTTCATCCCTGCTCCTGTGCTTCAATGAACTCTCTTGGGTCAGCAGTGCTGTGTCTCCAGTAACAGCACTTTCTGTCAGGAGCGTGGAGAGGATTTTTGGGACCCCAGCTCCTGGGTCTGCACATGGCAGTGAGCACAAGTGTTTTGTTCTTTCCTTCCCAGAGACTTACAGAGGAGCTGCTTGACATTTAGGGACAGTTACCACTACAGCCTTGGCAGATCGAGCAGGTGGATGCTCCCAGAGAGAAGCTGAGAGGAGACACCCAGAAGGGGAGTTCTCACAAAGTTCCCACAAACCCTGCAGTGACATTGCAGCGGCTGAAAATGGGACAAGCAAGATTTAGCCACAGACTGGGGATGTTCTTAACCTTTCAGCTGCAGATGGGGGAGACACTGGGGCASAGAAAGGAAGAAGAGGAAGGAAAGGGAAGGCAGGCAGCACTCCCAGCAGCCAGCTCTGGTTCTGTAGAGGCAGCACTGGCTGCTGCCCAGGCTGCAGCTCGTGGAGGCTGTGAAAGGATTCAGCACCGCTCGAGCCTTTTCTCTTTGCAGGTGGGACCCACAGGCAGTACAACYTGAGGTTCAAGACAGTCTAAAACCRTAATTCARTTTAATGCTGAAGTAAAGAYATGTCCTCACCAGCAGACATGGATGACCTTTCCCTTGAACCACCATTTAGATTTATGCCTGTGACATGCAACAATCTTTTACCATTTTTTTTCTGTTCACAGTGAGACAAAATAGAGTTGGACAAGCATAGAAACAAGGGATTGTATAACACAGCTGCCCTGCAGTGGTTTTATTATAATTTTTAAATCAATAAGTCCAGAGAGCAGAATAAGCACTGCAGCTATGCCCACTGCCAGACACTGGCAATCCATAGGTACAGTAAATGAAATTAATGAAAGAAGAATCCAATCAAAATACACTATACTAAAGTTTATCAAAGCACAGTGAGGCTTTTTTTTTATCCCCTAGTCCAGAATAAAGAGCACCTYAAGGTGGTGCCTGGCTGACATTGCCAGGTTAAAATCCCCGTGATCAAATGTAAGCCTCAATGGACAAGATGAACAGAGSAAGAACAGGAGATGAGGAGTTAGTGTCTCACAGTATGAAAAAAAGGAAGCCAAGGAGAGATTTAAACAGTTGCAAAGGATCAAAACCAGAGCCCAGAAGACAAATGAGGCCACAGCATGTTAAATGAGGCAAGTGAGTTTGGAAACATTTGTGTATTTAGCTTCCTAACTAGAGCTCAGCTCCAAGGCAGAACTGTTAAACAACCACCTGATCAGAATTTGTAAGGAAACAGCAMACAAGCTAAACCATGGAAGCTGCATTTAGATGCATGCAATAAAACTGTCAAGATTTTAGAAGTCCTGTTAGATAAATCAGACACTTTTCTTCAAAATGYAAAATGAGAATCAGTAAATCACATTTCCTTTTCGGGAAGTAYTGGCAGGATTTCAAGATGTATTTAACTAATCCCACAATGTGTGGTTTTTTCCTTGGTTAATCTTCTGTGAAAAGTAACTATTAGCAAATCAAAATATTATGGCTAAGCCCTGTTAATTGCTCTTAGGCACAGAAAAGTAAAACCTCTTTCACCCCCRAGTGAAAAAATGTGAGAAAGAGGAAGAATTTAGGAATATAAAACAACAGAAAATAAGAGATTGGAATCCATTCCCTTCATGCAGTTCAACAGCYCTCTGTATATATACAGACTTAGTTCACATCCCAGTAAATTTGGGGGTAACTTCTTACCACATTAGTGATAGAAAACACATATTAAAACCTGTGTAAAACACCTTTACACAAAACTCAAAGGAATAGAAAAGGAAAAAGGCAGTAGAATTTCTCACTTTCCTGACCATCCAGACTGGATGGAGGCACTGCTGGGTACCTGCTTTCACTGAGCACATCCTGCTCCTGCCTGCTGTAATGGATTCATGACTCTGCTCCAGCTGCATATGCCAGAGAGGGTCCTCTGCTTGAAACTGACAGCATAAATTCTCATGCCTAGCTGCTCCAGCACAGACCTTCAAAGCCCCAGTGTTCCATGCAGTCAAGATTTTCATTCTCAGAATAGTTTAGGGATGAACCCCCAAAYTTTCCAACAAAGTCAAACCACAGAAGCAGTTGAGCTTTGGATGGGGACATTCTTATGCTTACCAAATTTTGTCTAAAATAATAATTCCCTTGAGACAAATGTGTGGTAAACTAACTCCAGAATTAACTCAGTCTGACTGTAAGATCAATGCCAGGTTTGTATTTTTATAGAAATATTTTAAAGCAACCACAMAGATTCATCTGGAGATACCTAAAATCAAAGAGAAATCCAGTCCAGTGTYTTTCTCAGTACTGATCATTACAGTGACCTCCTGCTGATCCAGTCCCACAGCTTTTCCAAGATAATTGGGTCCCCAGAACACAGATATTCAGAACTTGTTGTACTCATAATTTATGTGAACAAAATACAGGGTTCCTTGACCTTCCATTACATTTATTCTGCAGTATATACTGCAGGAAAAAAAAACGGCTTGGAATTCAGTAAATCATTRAAGTACTATATATACTCTGAAGATATAAAGCTTTTAATGCTAATATGGTAGAAATTAGTCATTTGCTTCTATAAAATAATAGGACATGCAACATACAAGTGCAGAAAGGGAAGATACAATATGTTATGTATGAGAACTGACATCTTCATCTGTGCTGCAGCTACTGCATTTCATCTTTACAGAGTGCTGAGATATCAAGAAGTTATATAACTTAGTGAAAAGCTGATAGGGCCAATGACATTTTAAATCCCACTCTGCAAAAATCAATTGCAAGATGTGAAAAGAAAAAAAACCTCTTCAGGAACCAAAATCTCCATCCCATAATATATCTGTATAYATGTATACTTTAAAATAAAAAAGAGCAATAAAACTTTGAAGAAAAAGAGAATGTGGGAGGGAAGTGGAAGGACAGGCAAAGCATAGAAGGAACAGAATAATCACAGATCACCTCAAGATACTGCTATGAGGAAGCAAAAAGAAATTATTTTTATGACATCCTTTTGATTCTGCTTATGCTAAACAGCGAATAGGTAACACAATAGGCAATTTACAACATGGACCTTAATTGAAATAAGGAAGCAAAACAATTTGTGCATACTTCTCCAGAAAAGCATATGCTTTTTTAAGCTGGAAATACAACACAGCCCTACTTGGATCAGTCTGCACTTTTCTAGGGGAAAATGGCCTCATCAAAAGGATTTAAAGCTATCTTTGATTGGAGGCAGATTAAGAAAAGTCAACAGACATCATTTATTTTCCAATTGTCTCGGCAAGAAAAAACAAAAGAGACAATGATACTGGCTTGGGAACCATAAAAGAATCTCTGCAATCCACAGAAACAGATTTTTTTAAAATATTCACAATTATCACTCTCGCTTTTTATGACTCAAACACAGGTCACTGGGAAAAATAAGATTTGGTAATTCTCATTTGAKTCATATACAAGTGGAGTGAACTTTCAAAGAAGGAAAGCAAAAGAAGACATTTTCTGCAAAAAAAAGGGTTCAAGGGATGAAAAAGACCCCATTCAAAATGCAGCCAAAGAACATGAAAAGAGAATTCACTGAATGAGCGCCAAATTAGAATCACATTCCTGCTCATCCAGAAAGCAGCTGCTGAAGATGCCCACCAGAGCAARGTCTGCACATTTTTAGGCACAGAACTGCATCTGGATCTAGTCCTGGGAGCCAAGATGAGAGCTGCACAACGGTGTGGAGAYAAAAGGCACCACTGCCATGGCCAGCAAAAGGAAACCTTGCACTGAGGAGAATCCAAGAGTTAAAACTCTTCCTTGATAATCAGCATCAGCAAACCACAAGCACTTTGATCAGCTGGTCTGTTATAAAATCAAGGCTGATGTTTGAGCACAGCAAACTGGCAGAACACAAACCTGCCCTCCCTGCACAGTGCTTCCTGCAGGAAACAAAGAGCAGGTTATTTTACCAATAAACTTTGCGTGATCAGGACAGCTGCCAGCTGAACCTGGCATCTGCTAAACTTGCTTTCACAAGAACGCTTTTCACTCCCAGAATTATGTTGAATATCTYTTGGAAGCACAAAGATAAAGAACTGTTCACTGCATTTTGTTCAGCCATTTCAGGATTTCCCTTCACTCAAACAGCAGCAGCAGAATTTTAATGATTGAAAAAATGCAGCAGGGTTGTGAGAGAATGTTGTACTGCATCAAATCACCACTTTTGTGGGTTTCCTTCCGTGTTACTCTGATCTCCTAAATCTGCTACAGCAYCAGTAGAGATTTCTGTAAAAGGCAGCTCCTAATAGAGATTAGTTAAGAGGGAATAAAGAGAAAGAAAGAAAAAAAAMASGCTCGAGAACTTCTTAATCAAGTTCTATAGTTCCAATACCTAGGAAAGATCTAACCAAAAGCAGAATTTCCAAATAGCTCTTATTGCCATCTGATATTTCTTTCTTTATTTCCTTCTTTTTATCCAAAATTCCTTTGCATTTTAAAAGTACCCATACATTCACTCCACCTTTCTGCCAAATTGCTTCCATGTAGCAATTAAATGTATAATTGAGATCTTCAAGTCATTACAAAGCAAATTCAGTGTCTTTTGGAATGACTGCAGGGAATGRGATGACACAAATCAATTTTATGCCAAGACACACTTTTGTATGCATGCATTCAATATGTATCACACAACCTCTCATAAGCCTGAGGGGCTGCTTCTTCCACAAAGAACATTTCCAAGGTTTTCAGGGAAGCATTTTCAAAGCTTTAAGACTAAATTCTCATCTATACTGTGAATGAGCTCATCAGTCAAATATTAAGATTTTAAACTTTCTACTGGCAGTAGATATTCAAAACTAGATTTGTAGACAGCCATGATGGTTCAAAGAACATTTGTATTTCTCCTCTCATTTTGTTCCCTAGTCATTAATGGAGCTGGATTTAATGTTCTTTGAGATTCATCCCCTGCTTTGCAACTTAAGGCTCCTGAAAAGACACTGACAGGAAGCACTTTATTGGTACCTTCTCACAGTTGACATTCTCATTTATTCATCAGTGCTTCAGTTCACCACTAACACAGAAGAACAGATTATTTAGTCACTCAGCACTGCTGAGAAACAGACAATGATAAAACTGCATTTCACTGGGGGTGGCAAAGCTAAAAATTCAAGTTAATGCTTCCAGGTTTTGTCAGAAACTCCAAAACTGCAAGAAAAATATTCCTGCCTTTTTCACTTCATCCCATCACTAAATGTCTAAATAGCTTCCAAACAAGACAATATTTACTCACTGCAGATTTTTACATCTCTGTACCTTCACAYACATACAAATGGCCCATGATTCAGGATGCACAGGATCAGCAGATACTAAGTTCTGTCTTCCTTCTGGCTGATCCAATAAAAAAMCACAGCTTGTCTCCTGCTTCACTCTCTGCTGATTCTTCCTACTCATTCCGTGAAGCAAACAGCACTACTCTGAAGATTCCCCCACCACCTTAACTTCCTTGTTTTTCTCTAATATTTCTCCATTCTTATTGCTCCACTTCCTCCATGATTTCAGGAATAAAGGAACACATAAGAAAATTCAGAAAAGAAAATTCATAAAACTGAGCTAAGCCACTTGACTACCTATTTTCACATAGACTCCTTTCTACAGGAAGGATCTTTTTTTTAAGATGGATGGAGGAATAATATAAGCAATCAGATTTTGGAAAGCTTCCAAGGGCAAAAATATCAGGAAACTACTGCAGATCCAGTAACCAGTGCATTACAATCAGGAATACAAATAATAGCTCAAAATCTATTTAAACCAGCTATACACAACACTCTGATAAGAAAACACTTCCTTTTTGTTTCTTAGGCTTTTATTTGGGCATCAGTTTGAAATTATCACCCCCAACAGAGGCCTTCACTCAGGAAGGCAGGGCTTCATCACAAAAGGTCAGGTCATCCCTGCCTTGTCATTCCAARTTCTCTCCCTCTTGTTCTCACAAAATGCTTTCCCATCCCAAAGGTCCATTCTGAGTGTCACATGCCTTCTGCTGCCTCAATTCCTCCCATTTCCTCATTTTATCCCAACTCTCTTTCTTATTTCTTCCCTTGAGAGGCAAAAAAGCCCCTCAGCACAGGCATACCCCGGACTCTCAAACAGACACCCACCTATATATAACATCWGGCACAATCATGGCCTGTTTGTGTGGAGCTTTTTCCTGTTGCCTTTTTTTCCTCACAAATGGCTTTAAAACAAAAGGTGTGCCCTCTGTTAATGTAATAATGTGCATGTGTGTTTATAGGCCAGCTGGAATTGTTTTGCCCATCAGCCTGCTTATGAGAAAATGAGAGAGCTTTAACAGCAAAGCATGAAGTTGGAAGCACCTTTGTCACCGGATGCTGTCAGCAGTCTTAAACAAAAAGCCTGCTCCAGAAACCATGGGCATTTTCAGATACCAGATRCCAAAAAGAAAAGCTGCTTTTAAATATACCTATTTTCAGCAAAACAAGATCTGCATTAAGAAATGACAGCAGCATTCAAAAATAATTTCTCCATGGAGCTCCTGTAATACCAGGAACCCTTAGCAAAAGCAATTTATTTTCTGAGAGGCTTTCTCAGCAACCACTTGCCACGACACTGACGTCAGCCTTTCTCAGGTCAGGGCCTGTCTGTTGTAATGAGAGTTTATCTMTTGTCACTCCAGAACTATGGGTGCCTTCACAACTCCTTAACKCAGGAGGCTGTTTAATCAGTGCCATGATTTAAAATGCAATTCAGCTCTGAAATTAATAAAGGGGAAGGTTGAGCATTTCCTTCTCTAGGTGCAAGTCTCTATTCCCTTTATCACTGACAAAGCCAACTCCATCAAAACTGTTAGGCTCATCAAGGAATACCATCAAGCATTTGGGTTTTTTACCCATAGATGYTCTGTGGAGAAGAAAAGCTTTAATTAACTGCTTTTCCTTACTGCTCATCCCATCTCCTGTCCCTCCTACTAAAGATACCAGGGACAGACTGAAATGAAAACCCTTGGAGGCAGTTACCTTCCCTCATCACAAGCCATCTCACTTCTACTTCAGTGACTCATCCAGGGCAATCACATAAATAGGAATTCTCCAGCTTTTCTGAGAGTCACATTTTATTTTTCATGCTCTTCATTTTCACCAGCAGTTTTTCAGTGTACTAGCTAGTTCTTAGAGCCATCCCGACACATGAGATGTGAGAAGATAGCAAACCACAAAATTTTATCAGGGATAACAGGCTTGTGAAACTGCAGTTTTAAGGAAGCCTTGCAAAAGGTTTCTGCCTCATAGACCCCATGAATCACACTGTGCAGTTTTCGAGAATAAAAGGGTTTTAATCCTGTTGAAAAATGGGGAACTGCAATATGTCTCTTTTTCTGATCATAGGGAGRATAGGAACACTGAAGGTCATCTCTGAAAGGAGGAATATATCACTAATTTCCCAGAAGAAAAACGGTTTGAGATATAAACAACTTCTTGCACTGGTGTTAACTACAAATAGGGCAGAGAAGCAAAGAAATATCAGGGCTGTTAGCAAGCATCTCTGAAGTTCAGAAAGCAGGTGGCTAAAAGTAACAATTGGAAAGAGATAGGCAATTTATTGCCATTCCCATTTCTCCCCATAAAATGATATATCATTGAAAACACCTAAACCTGTTACATTTAACATCATGTAAGAGTGAGTTATCCTTGTGACAAGTGCCTCTTAAAACAAAGCTTCATAAAAAAATGAAAGACATTTGTGCTTCTATCTGATTCCCAGCTTCTGTAATAAAATTAATGTTCCACAGGCCATAACAGTAAAATATACAGTAAAATCATAACAGCGATTACTTCAATCGTTTTGGCCTCTTAGTTGCATCTTGAAGTAAAGGTTTCAGCTGGGAACATGCTGACTCCTGGTCTAAATTTTCCTTCTAGAAATGGCGTCTAAGGGACATATATTTCAACAGGCTTTTAAAAGGTTGAATGCTAATTTAGGAACTGATATCAGCAATGATCTTAGGTTTCACCTTTTGCCTTTAGTGAAACAGCACTGATCATTAGGATCACCTTCAAAACAAAACAAATCACTTTATGTAGCCCATGRTGTTAACATCTATGCTATTATAAAACATTACTAATGCAGTTTTGTTTTTCTGCAATGGTTTCTTTCTTCCTGTCCTTTCAAGGAGAATACAGGGACTGCCTTATAACTGACACTGGCCCTGTCCATTGCTTTTCCTCACTTMCACCTTGTAAACTGTCAGATCAAATGTCATCATCTTGAAATTTATGAAACAGAAGCATATCATTGGAAAGGCTCATTTCCTAATAGCACTGGTTTGCTAACATCCTTCTCTGTATTACATAAAGGACTTAAAAAGAAAAGGYACACAAATATGCTTATGCTGCAATATTTTGAGCTTGGTGTTTTCTAAGGAGCTTGATGGACAGTACTGCTTGCAAATGCAACCCTACATTGCATGGTACTCTCCCCAGCAAAAAGGTTCCAGTGCAATTTCTCTTGTTCCTTCATAATGTAAAAGTACAGAGAAGTGGGAGAAGTGAAAGAAAACACTTTCTACTTGGGTAGAAATTAATGCCTAGAAATGTGGAGCAGAAGAATGTCCATTSTCTGTACAACCCACTGATGAATGCAGAAAACTGATATAGCAACAGCATCTTCTCCAGTAATTTAGGCAGTGCCTAAACTCAGCTTCCCACTAGAGAAATTATTGCATCAGTGGTCAGAATCCTTCCAGCTGAAAAGCTGCAGGTTTACTTCTCCATGCTTGCCACTAATCCCCCACATCTCTCTCAACCAACAGTGTGGAACACCTTCTTTGAAACATGCAGAGAATCCACTATGCTCAATCCCAGATCCTCCAGCTTCAASAACTTGTGTGCTAGGAAACTAGAGAGCATTTTAAAGGATAAAAAGCACAAATAAGTGAATGAGAGAAAAAGCTATGTACTGTGATATTCATGGCATGGATGCTACAGTTAATTTTGTCTTAGCAACAGTTTTAGCATCAACCTTTCAGGAAAATGAGTGTACATATGCACCTGCACTGCTTTGGAAAGCAAATCTTCATCAAGTACATAGGCTCAGTTGGTATTTTCCAACCTCAGGAGATAACAAGCGAAGAACCGTATTTCTCGCTCATTATTTATGTGGACATGTTTCCTGTGCGTTCAGGAGGAACATTTAGACTCAGCCCACTGAAAAAGTACAASTTGTCTCCCTGTTCTGTTCTCTGCAGCACAAATCTTTCTCTTCAGCAGTTTTCTCTGCTTTGAAAGGCAATGCAATCAGATGCTGAGCGGTAGAATGGAATTACTATTTCAGGCCATGAATTGCACTATTCCTRTTTAGAGGAACATCCTGTGTTCARAAACACTGAACAGCCAGAAACACCTATTGAAATTAGAGCTAGTTAGTGCTCAGAACCAAAGCTAAGCAATATTTAATTTTTTTTCATTGAATTAGTAGTTCAATTTCATCATCCAAAATGTTAATTCAGTATTAACCTTCAGACTCATGGATTTAAGTTTGGTTTGTTCATACAGTGAATGCCTTTGCCTCCATCTTTACCAGACAGCTGTTAACACCTCCACCTGTGAGAGGAAAATCAATAATAAACTGAAAATCAGCAAAAAGTCAGTCAGAATGCAGGAGAGCTCCTGTGCCAAACCTCCCTGCACTGCACATCTATGGTATTTTCCAGTACTGTTCATCTTCCATGGTCTTAATCACCATCAAATACAATCAGAAACAACTAAAGACAAAACAGAAGCCACCAGCCTCTCGAGGTGAAGGCAGCTAGCTGAGCAGCTCTGGAAAGTGACACCCACAATTACAAAACTCACTGTCTTTCTCTGACTGAAGCCTAATGGCTGATATGACCAATTTGGGGTTTTGCCATAATCTATGACATTAAATAAGGACCCACTTCCACGGAATGTGTGGTCGATCTAATTAAGAGAAGCTGAGCTGTGAGCTCAGGATGCAGAAATRGAGGCTGGTAAGAATATGGACACAGAGTTCCTAAGCTTCCCTTGGGAGACCATACCCCTTCTCACTCCCCAACAAGCCATATTTACAACAAAGCTGGGTTGTGAAAAGACTATTTAGTAGTAAATCACCAGTACTGATAAGCTCCCAGCATCTTTGCACAGCCATTTTCATGAAGTTTGTATTTCCTGCCTCTGTTGTTTAGACTCTCTTCCCACTTTCACAGCTTCATACCTGACCCACAGCTTCCTTAAATACCACCAGCTCCTTAGAGTGTCCCCTAAAGCTTCATGTMATAGAAACCACCCATAGCTGAATGATCTCCTGGCATACCCAAGCCTTGAGCCCGTGCACTCAGTGGACACGGAGAGGAAGAACYTACAGTGTGATCCAAGCTGATCCCTTCATCAGAGATGTACTTCATTCCCAGGGCTCATTGCTCCACCTCAACTCCCYACTTTGTAAAGTGGAAGTCAGAGGAAGTGCTCTCTGTGTCCCCAGCTCCAGCTCTGCAGAACACCCATCTCAGAAAGAGCAGGTAGGAATCRGCCAAAAGGGGAATGTGCATGGCAGTGTGGAGGAGAACTCAGGTTCTATGGAATCTCTGGAGTGCCCACCASTGCTCCTGAGGAAAGGCAGGAGCGATACCCTGCTAACACTGCATCCTTAAAAGCCTCTGGGAAGAGAGTAAATACTGTGCARATCTGAGCTTTCACTCCTTTGAATGGACAGGAATGAATACCACAAAAATAGATAGATTCCTTCTACCTGTGATGGTGGATGTGAATCTGTTGCTTATAAATAGTTTTTCTCTTTGCATTTTCAGGACAGGCACATCCTCTTGCAGGAGGGGTATTCCATATTAGCAAAGTTTGACTGGCAGTGGTTAAGGCCTAAGTACACATTGTGATGAACCTCTGCTGATCAATTTTCCAAACCCTTAATGCAAAGGAAAAATGTAAGAATGAAAACAAAGCATCACTAGTTTTAATATAAATATTTTGTTTCTTTTTTTTCCAAAGATGATGGTAAAATAATTAGTCCTAAGCTAAAGCAGCGACCTCCCATCTTAAATAAACCCTTTAAGAAACCCTGAGTTGCAGCAACAAAGAAAGGGCCTAGGAAAATCCAGAAACAAAAGTCCTGATGTGGCAAAAAAAACTCAGAAGCATGCTTGTGAACTCAGTAGGGATTCCTCTGGTGCTAGTAAAGGATGATGATATGAAGACCAGTGCCACTCAGTTCAGGACACAATCTATTTTGACACAACCTACATTATGGCCAGATTCTTGTAACGGTGTAAAAAGAAGCAGAGCCATTCTCCTGATGCAGCACTGCACTCATGAGGCTGGAACTGAGGCTTACATTTCTGTAGGCACACGAAGGAACTGCCATTAGAGGAGCAGCTGCCATTAGAGGAGAGAGATTGTGGCACATTTTCCCTGCTGCCATGACCTGCTCTGATCAAGGCTGGACCCTACAGCCAGACAGAAATGTCCATTGCAACCTCACTCCTCCCTTCTGCCAGGAATATGAGACTGATACATAACTGCAGGCAAATCCATGGACTTCAAGATTTTAAGTCCTATGTGAGCCCTTGTTAACACCCCTTTATTTRTTCACCATATTGCTTGGAGAGGAGAATTAGAATCAGGCTCCTTTCTTGGCACCTGGTAGACCTATGCCAGAGAAATAAAGCATGGCCATAGGCAGAAATGAAAAATTAAAATAAAAGTTTTGTCACTCTGTCATTGAATYTTGCTAAAAGAACTGCCTATAACTCCAAATATAGGCTGCTCATAAGTTTTCCATAGCAGAGAAGCAAACAAAGATAAGTAATAAAATGTCTGCCTTTGCAAACTGAGGGATAAAATTAAATATTAGCTGAGTAAAAATCTGGAACTGGGATTTTTTTAATTTATTCACCATCTTGTATTATGTGGAGAGTGGGTGATATGACCATTCTATGGCAACACCAGGTATATTTCCTCCCTAAATATTTGGAAGAGCTCCAAAGATTTCACAATTSTACATTTAAACCTAATATTTGCATAGTAAGGACACATCCTTCTGCAATGGGCAAACTTTGGTTTTCTTTAGGCTAACTGATCCACYCTGCCCTCCCATGCACTCCACAAGGTCAGGTGGTTGATTCTCCGACAGGTACTGTGAATTCTCAGAACAGTTAATACTTTATGTCAAGTGAGTATTAGACTTCCATACTCCATTGCAAGCATAAGCAGAAGCTACAAGCTCTTGCATGTGAGATTATGTGAAATTAATCCTTTCTATCTTATATTTCCAGCTGACTTTTCCACTAATTTCTTTCAATGCTTCTTCACTTTTAAGTTGCTCTTGATATTTTGCACAAGTTTTAAGTGAACACGAATATTGTACTGGTCCTCAATAAAATAGTACATTTATGCACCTGTGCATTATTACTTTCCTTAGTCTCTATTTTATTTCTCCTACATTTCCTGTGTCTTATTTCTTCATAACTTTTGTCTTTGTTCTTCTCATTCTTTCGTCTCATTTATTTTATTACATTATTTTTCTTTYCACTTTCCTTTCTCAGCAGACAAAAAAGAAAAAGTTTGCAAGAGCTTTAGTTTTACAATGTCCTAATGGTATTTTAGGGATGCTTTATAAAAAATTTTCAACTGATGAAATTTTTTGTGAATCTCTGTTCTCTCTGCAGGAASATTTTTGTGCCCTGTCATCATAATGTTGCATAATCAGCAGTCAGAGAACATCATGTGGACATGGATGAATTCTGCCTGCATCGGCTGCACAGAGGGCTCAGACTGACACTACAGGACTAGGCACGTCTTTTCTATGTGACAATCTAGAAAAATCTTATGGGAATGTACTTTCCCAGAGAAATGAGGTATCAATAATGTCAGATATGAAACAGTTGAAAAAAATAATTGGAGAAGGCTCAGATAAAAGAAGCGTCTAGGAGAAGGCTCAGATAAAAGAAGCGTCTAGAATTTATAATTTCTGTAAACAAAGGTGTTTTTCATCTCGTTCTGTGGCATTACTATGGCAAAGCCCTTCTGTTCATGGCTCGTTCTGACAGCTTGCCTCCCAATTTTCTCCATTCCAAACGAACCAGTAACRCAAAGTAGAACTGGACCTGGCAGCCTGTTAGTGTGGCACCCAAGCAGAAACTTAAAATGTCAGGGTATTCAGGAGTTCAGGGAGAAGTGGCTCTTCACAGAAAAGTCTCTGTTGGAAAAGATTTGAGAAAACATAATGGAAGAGCAAGGAATGTCTTTGTCTACAGTCTAATTGGCTTAATTACACTACTGTAGGGCTGCTTTATTCTGCCACATCTACACGTATTTTAAATACCTCCAAGGRTGGMAACKCCATCTCTTYCCTGGGCAGCCTCTACCARTGTTTGACAGTTTTCTCAATAAARAARTTTTTCCTGATATCCAACCTAAAACCCCCCTGATACAGCCTGAGGCTCATCTTACTGCTTGTAACTTGGGAGAGGAGGCCAACACACGTGGCTACAGCCTCCTCTCAGGGAGTTGTAGAGATCGACAAGGTCCCTCCACAGCCCCCTTCCCCCAGGCTAAACACCCCCAGCTCCCTCAGCTGCTCCAAACCTGTGCTCCAGACCCTTTCCCCAGCTCTSCTGCCCTTCCCTGGACACACTCAAACACTTCCATGTCTTTTTTTAAGCAAGTGATGCAACACTGGACACAGCACTCAAGGTGTGGCCTCGCCAATGCTGAGCACAGGAGGACAATCCCTGCCCTGCTCCTGCTGGCCACACTATGGCTAATACAGGCCAGGTGTCATTGGTGTCCTGGCCACCTGGGCACACTCTGGCTCATGTCCAACCACTGTTGCCCAGCCCTCCCAAACAAGCCAATGAAAAAGACTGAATTCACTGAAAGTTTGCCACTGGAGTGACAGAAATTATTGGAAAAAGATGAATTTCTTATTTTTGAGAAGTTAATAACTAAGACTTCCCATTTGCTTAAAAAAATATCGTGTGAGATTTGCTTTTGCTACATGCAAGATTTCATCAATTTTAATGAAGACACAACAAATACCACAGTAAAGTGATTAGTTTAGGAGAAAACATCCTTTTTTAGCAAAAGCCACAGTAATCTTCAGCRGATATCATCTTATAGCTCCTTTCCCTCTCTTGATGAACTCTGAGAACTCTGGACATTGTAAAGTCTATAAATACTGCATATATATAGTTATACCTTCCTGTATCTAATATGAAGTAAGCAAATAGRCTTCATTAAAATACAATTTGGTTTTCTATTTCCAAACAGGGACACAAAGGAAGACTCCATTTCAGCCATTCATAATAAAGGCAACACACATTGGGTCATATTCTCAAAATTAAACAAAGCTCTTCATCTTCTCTTTATTTTTATTTACTGGATAGAAAAAATGAGAATCTTAATTTTATCAAGTTTCTGTTAACTCTCCAGCATTCATATCTTGAGAGCTGAAGTGAAATACTCCTCCAAATAACAGACCTATTCTGGTATTCTCGCATTTCAAGATTTAGAAGCTTTTGCACCAATAGCATTTCCCATTCTCTACAACACATCTGGGTTCTTCCAGAAGCTATCATATCAGCTGAACAGTAACTTGAAACATATGGCTACTGTGAGAGAAAAATAAGGGTAATATTTTGGTTTCCTTGTTATTTCATTCCTGGGAATCCAGMAAATGGCAATATTCCATACTAGAGCATTATTTAATCTGAAAAACTCTTTTCTGCTTTCTGTAATTTCTATTTTTTTTCTGTGGTCTTCAGCCTGGACCAATGGGCTGATAAGAATCTGCTGGAATGAGCAGGGGAGGTTGAAGAAATCCTAAGTTTAATGCATTTCACAAGGAGAAATTAATCATTATAAAATARCATCACTCCAAAATCCTTTTAGATGTATTGTCACAATTCATGGGCCACTGACAGGTCTAACTGTGAGCAAGGATTAAATTTGGACCCAAACTTTAAATAAATTCTGCGCAAGTAGAAATGGCTACCTGCACAGACACTGCTGGCAATTAAAGGTGACAAATTATTGCTGCAGAAAGAAGTAGCTTGAGGTCAAAATCTTATCACTGTAAAAATAATAATCATAGTTTTGTTTTTAAAGAGTAAAAAATGGCTCATATCTATGTGTATTCCTCGTCAAGACAGAAGTTATATATATTAAAAAAAAATATAYAACTATCAACAAAAATCTTCTAATTCTGTGAAAATTGAGCTAGGTATTTTCCTTTTCAGCCATGGTCACTTTTTCCTTTTTTTTTTTTTCAAACCAAAACAGAGCAAGTTGATTTCAAATGGAGCACCACTGGAAATAAAGGATTTTGGGTGTCTCTTWTTTCCTGAATGTCTGAAATATAAGCTATGGTGGGGCACATGATATGTTGCATCAGTAAACTATTTTGATTATGTTTGACATACTTGGAAACAGTAAGAAATATTTATCAAGGAAATGCATCTTAATTGCAGATGAGTTTTTAGAAAGTGTAAGATTGATGYGGAAAAATCTAATTATAATTGACTTTCTGTGATGGCAGACTATAACAAAGAGCTTGAACTGGCCACATTCCTTAAAAAAAAAAAAAATCCAAAATTCAGCATTAAATACACTCAGGAATATTTAAAAAAAAAAAAAAGTTATTATTCTGCAACCAATTGAATATGTCTGGAGCAGTGAATTTCTCTGAAAGGATCAATGAATCTAGAATTGCTTATTGTATTGRTATCTAACAGAAGAGGTATCAGATTTTTTTTTTATGAAAATAAGGTTTCTAAAACTTTTTAAACTTCTTAGATTTACACTGATAAAATTTGTTACATAATTTTTTATTCCACCATTAAAACATTCTTAWGTAGTCTTATTTCTTAGCTTTATCYTTTTACTTACTTCATTTAATACATATTAATATTGGAAAAAAGAACCCTAGAATCTGTAGCTGATGCCTTTGGCCATCTGTTTCTCWAGATCTGTTTAGGAAAATTGTAAAGTTTGAGAAACTGCTTGTGAAATAAGTATTTTTTTTTCAGTCAGGTATTCTTTTGCCCCATCTTCATTCCAATTTCATCTTGCAGCTTCTAGCTTCAGCTAGAAGAGGAGGGGAAAGCCTCACAAAGCTGTCGCTACCTSAGTCTCTGTAGATCCTGGGGTGGAATGGCCACAGACCTTTAGGCTCCCCAAGGAACTTCTTTCAGAAGTTGATTTCACTGGCTGCTTGGGGAGTCAAAGCCCATCTGAGCTCCTGTTGCACACATTTGCACACATGACTTGGTGGTGTACGGGAGAAGATCAAGGCATTTTGAAATGCTTCTTGATATTTATTGAAAGTAAAACAAAGAATAGTTGTGGGACMCTTTTGCTGCAATAACCCAATACTCCAGTAAATCTGATAAAGTCAAGCCATTCTCTGACCCTATTTGACTTGAGTTACCAAAGGCATGAAAGCAGCTGTGACAACACTCCACAGTACTGTCAGAAAATGGCAATGAAAGAGTTCAGATATTGAACTGGAGCTACTTTATCTGGCAATAAAGTGAACTCCAGAGGATTTCACTGGTTGGGTGATTCASGTTCTTATGAATCTGCAAATAGTTTCTCCCATGAAAACAAAGTTTTAAGAACATACCAGCTCCTTAACTTTCCCATACACAACTAAATCAAACAATCTCAAACCAAAACTACTGCAGAACACAAATCTGGAACACATTTTGGGTATCAATCAGGATGCTTTTAGACACAGTGAATCCCTACACCCAAAGTGTACAACTTTCTACACAGTTTCCCAAAGGCTGGAGCATCCCACAGCAGCTGCAGGAGGACAACTAGAGGTAGAAGCAGCTCTACCATCACCTRGCACAGCACATCCAACCAGACAATGCAGGCAAGGCCTTTCAAGAGCTTTGAAGCTAACAGACAGGTTCAGGCTCTGAGCAGATACGGCAGGCTACAACACACATTACTGTATGTTCTTGATTCCTTGCTGCTCAGAATCAGTGGCTCTACCTCAGCCTGGCTTTTCTAATAAAAAGGTACCAAACATTTGGAGAAAACCCTGCAGCACAGCTGGACTGAGCAGTAAGTTCAAGAACAAGGATGCGAACCTCTGTCCTCACCCTGTTCAGCGTTAGTCTCTTGGAGTTTGTTTCCTCACCTRTTGTCAGTGACTTCAAAAGTGAAGAGCAGCTGATCTGAACACTCGCCTTACATGAGAAGTTATAACTTCAGGTGGCATCAGTGCTTCTTCTGGATAGGAAAATTACACCATGCAAGTACCACAGCACTGACCCACCTCAGCTACAGCGACACAAACATAGTCACAAACACGTGTGTCCAGAGAGCTCACTGAAACACTACATCAGCCAGGATCAGGCAGAGCTGCAAAATTCCAGCTTCTTTCCACCAGTGACARCATCCTTCTTACCTTTCCTCTGCCAGGAGATCAGCTCTACCCAAGTGCAGCAGTCACCAGCTCCTTCTTAAGGGCCACATCAAACAATGAGCTCAGTCCAGCGCTGCTTATTCAAGGAAGGCACATCTTTCTTACAACAACTGCTTTACATGTGTGTGTTGAAAAACCAGAGAACATAAAATGCATCTAGAGCACACACTTACGCAAGCTTGGCTTTGCTGACGTTGAGGATGACAGCATAAATCTAAAAACATTTTCAGCTTCTCTTTGAAGAGAGATTTCCTTTCTTGGCTAGCACTATTTATTCAGTGCAGAAGAGTCAGTGGGTTTAAAAACAGGATGACTCACACTTGTTTAGATGTTTATAAGTTATGTGCAGGCAGATGTTTGGGGAAAATGTCAGGAAGGTTTAAGTACTGTTCTTTGAAGGTGCGGTGAAGTGATAGCTAATGTATTAATTCCTGAGAGCAGCTACTTAAGCACTAAAATCAAAGTGAGTTGGCTTTTCCTTTCATCATTTTATCAATGTACACCTCTAKCTAACAAAGATCTTTTAAATATAGAGAGTTTTATAACAGTGTACAGTGTTTAAACACATAGAAAACATGATATGGATTGTCTTGACATTACACCCTCAAAAAGGGATCGCAGCACTGACATTTTAAACAAAAGGCATACAACTGTGTCTGTCAGGACTACAGGATTGCTGTAATAATGTTCAAATAACCCAAAAGAGGCTTGTTTCTTACTCCTGTCTTTATAATTACAGCAGCACAATTTATCTACCACACACAGTGGAAAATATTATGAAATTATTATTATTATATATTAGAAAACTATTATCGCTAATGGCTTTGGTTTCTCTATTTGACTTGCTTGGATACCAAGGGCAGAAGAAGAAAGTTGTGCCATACCATCCACTACCAGCTCCTCTTGAACTCTTGCTGTGTACTCACGACAGATTCAACAACCCACAGGAAGTAAGATAGACCAAGAAATAACTTTTTATACCATGTGGAACTGTTTCTTCTCTAGGGTCTGTAGGGTCTCACTGAGTCTTACTTCACATCTTTTCCTATCCCCTTGAAAAGGAGGCAAAGCACACAAATGCACAGCGCACCCTGAGATAAATCTCCTCTTCCTTACCCTTCATAAAAACTAAGTAAAGACAAACTAATCAGAGGACAATTAGTCACAATTTGCACAATTTTGTCACGATATGTGAAAGAACTTTTWCTCGAGATTAAAGGGACTGGAAAGCACTATGCAAAACCTTTCTTTGACTTTTTCTTCTCAGGGGAATTTTTGCAAAGCTCTCTTCCAGTACTTCATGCAAGGATCTGATWATATATTTTAATTTACTTTCTCTTTAATTAGTCTAAAAAGCTGGGTCATATGAATATTTAAGCTACTTTAATTTGAACAAATCTTCTACAGGGATACACATTATATGAGTTAGAATTTGGGGCACTAAACTCAGTATGCCCACTGGTTTAAACAGCACTAAACAGCCTTGGAGGATGGGCAGCTGCAAATGAGCTTCTGATTCTCTCCACCCCAAAGAAACCAAGAATTCATGCATTTGCTTAAATTTACAAAAGGTCTATAGAGCAAAATCTCAGAATAGCAATCAATTTCATGCATAAGGATATGGTCAAATGTTCACCTATCAAGCAAAAGAAATGATTTAAAGGRGTTGCTCCTCTGCTGCTGAGATGTGATAATTCCCCACAGTGCTCTCATAAACTTGTGTTAAAATAATTTAATCTTCTTTTTCACAGATCACAGACACCCATATCTTTCAGTAGAGGGAACAGCAACATTTTGAACAACTTTGTCTCATAGGAAAGAACTTTCTAAGAGCAAGGCTCCTTGGCTGGACACCAACCTCACTGGTCATTATGGAGTGCCCACTGTACAAAGAGCTGAGTTCCTCCTTTCACTTGCACTTGGATCAGCTGCCCCATGACCAAAGAAGAAATCTGCCAGATGGATTGGTCTTCCTAAACACCACACCAGCAGTGAAGAAAGCAGAGGCACGTACTGCCACAACACAGAATATGTTCAGTATCGAGAGACAGGGTTAAAAATTTTCTCTAGTTCACTGTCATGGAGAATTACACACAGAAATCACTTAGCCTTGCACTGAATTCCAGAAACACTAAAAAGATGCATGACAACCAACATACATACCTTTTAAAACAACTATATTGTGATGGGAGTGTTTGCTCATTGCACAGCACAGTCAGGAGTTAGGATTTCTTCAGGAAGGTTAGATTTTTTTTTTTCCTCGGGAGTATTTAATTACTAAAGCAAGATGACTGCTCTTAATATTCTAAATTTTTATAATATTCTGCCATTGCATTTGTGCATGAGAGGATTATATTACTGACAAGTGAATTATATATTTTCCTTTATGATCCTGACATCAAATATTGGCTATAAATTTTTTCTTGTTTATGTTACATCACCACTGTAAAGAATGGAATATGCTAACTTTTYATGGCACTTCTTGTTCTTCTTTAATAAAATCTAACACTGTATTAATGCACCACTTGGTTTGGTATTTTAAAATTTGAATCTTTAAAAGATGATCAAAACCACGTGTTCAAAAATGGTGCAAACCTAGAATCTGACAGAAAGTCTTCTTATCCCAAAAGTTCTCAACCTAATATTCTTTCAAATGAAAGTGTTTATTCCTGAAGTATACTGACATCTGAAAACAAGGAATGTCAAATTATGTGTCCATTTTATTAAATGGACACCAGTCTGTCAGTATCAAAAGTAAAGGATTTTTATTTGCTAAAATGAACTTAAGTCAGATGATGGCTGACTGAAAAAAGCAAGTTTAGAAAGATAAAAACAAAAGAAATTGCAGGAAGATTTTTGCACTCATAATAGAAGAGGGACAATTCCTTGCAAAYATTTAGTATAACAAAAATGTGGATGGATCTGGAGAGCTGAAAAAAATTAATCCAAAATGAAATTTAGTCTAAAATGAAAACTTAGCTTAAAGGTGAAAATATAAAGCAGGGCTTGCAGTCTTTTACATTTAAGAGACTTTACAATTATGAGACTTTACATTTCTACTCACCCCTACTTACACCTCATGTGTAGCATTAGTATGAACATAATATTGATACTGCTATTCATTTTTTTTTTGCTTAGAGCTGTATTTTCTGGAACTTTTTGTTAAGCAATATTGCAGAAGAGTATTYCTCCTTACCACCCAGCCCTAAGATGAGGTTCTTTTAGCTTGGACAAACTAGTAATTTACTGGAACACATCTCATTATCGTCAGGCCTTCTCTGTTAGGTCAGTTGCCAGGTCCGCCACCCATTCTCCCTTTAGGTCCCTTGTAAATTATGACAGGTATTTTTCTTTCCATGTAAGAAGTCCGGTGACATTGTCCTTTTGCTGTTACACATGGAGAGGGTTCATGCTCTGTCACAGAYGTGGTGCAACTAACACACACAGATCTGTTGCTTTAATACTTTATCAGTACAAGATTCATTGAGAGCCTCATCACCAGTTGTGGTTATAAGGCAAGGAAGAAATATCCCCACCTTACACTTACAACTGACATCCAAGATAGATTCAACCCAAAAATGCAATACWGCTAAAGGCTTTGCTTGAGCCAGTTCCTGTCTGATGTCCAGATTTCACCCTCCTTTCAGGTAGTTGTAGRGAGTGATAATGTCTCTCCTGCTCCTCCTTTTCTCCAAGCTMAACCACCCCAGTTTCCCCAGCTGCTCCTAATAAGGCTGGTGAAGAAGCACGTCCTGGACACAACCACCTCTGCTCAGCCAGGTTTTTAAGATACAGGCAATATTTTTCTGTGGTGACACAAGACTTTTTTCAAGATCACAAGCCTGTGGTGTGGGATGCGGGATTGGTAAAGGTCTGTCTTGAAGACACAGAGTTCAGGACAGGGAGGGTGCTGTTTTGCAGGCCATTTCTTGAGCCACATCACTGATGATGGCACAGATAAATGACAGAGACAACCTAAATGAATAGAGATCATGGAAAAGAAATCTATGGATAGGCCAAGAGATAAAGCAAAGTCAAGCACTCCTCCCCTTTTGTGTCAATTCAACTTTCAAACCTTTCAGTATCACGAGATGTTTCCTCCTCCCCCCTCCCTCTGGACATGCAGGTAACTCTCAGCTATASGTCCATCAGAAAAGAAGTATACCACGACCTTTAATGCACAGAGCTGTAAGTTCATACTTTGTTTTGTTTGCTGAGACACTTCTTTGGTCTGTGAAAAGCAGAGACATGCAGATCAGTTTGCATATTTCTGTCTCCTGTCACAGACTGTCTCACACTAYCATGCTCCTCACCATCTCAAGGCTACGCTGGCTATAAAAAGAGTTGTGAGGCACTGGCAGCAGGCAGCCAGTCCTGCAGCACATTCTGGCAGCCATGAAGCAGATGTGGCTTCAGAAAGTGTGTGCCTGCTTTAGATCCTGAGCTTTGGGGAGCTTCATATCTCAGAGAGCACATGGAATAAGAATTAATTAATTTCTCATTAAAAGTTATAAATGACAAAATAGATTGTGCTCACTCTCCTAATRCAGCTGGGAATTTATCCTTGTCTCCAACCTGCAGTTGTCCTTCTGGCAAAGTTCTGTGCTTGTTTCACACAGTGAAGTGTTTGGTAAAGTCAGCCTTGTCAAGAAGGATAAACCCAGAACAATAAAATAGGTGTCCAGCCCCTAAATATTTTTTTTTTCATCTGCTTTGTTGCACCTTCTGCTCAGCCAGCAGTGGAGTTCACACAGTCCATTTCTCAGTTACGAGGTGGGGCTCAGRCTTTGGACAGACTGTTCTTGTAATGTGTTATTTACGCACTTCATAGCAATGGTGGGAGGAAACAATGAAATAACTGGGCACAGTGGAAATCTACAGCCTTAATGTGTGTCACATATGGGGTGACAGAGCCAGGCCAGGATGATGAAGAACACAGGAATAGGGACCACTGTGCCTGATTTGGGTCTTCCCTTTCTTCACAATGCTCGCATTACCTCACAGCTCAGAGTCTGCAAATTCTCCTATTTGCTGTGCTGCCTCTGTACAGGCTGCCTACACAGAAACCGAGTCTCAACATTTCGTGTTTCTGCTGCACTGTGACCCCTTTCAGAGACGTGTTCAGAAATTTTTCATGATGAATGCAGAGGTTTAGGATTAGTGCAAAAATCTTCCTCTGTTGTTACAAAGGCAYTTGAAATTGTCTTTGTACACCAACAAGTTGCAGACAAAACACAGCAAAATTTTCCAGTATTTTCTTTGGGCACAAACATTTGGACCCCTACACTTGAAATAATCAATCTCTTACTATAAACTGGCAAAATATGGGTTAAAAATACAACTCTATCTGATTCTAGCTTTTCATCGTTTCTTTTTGCCATCAAGTTTATTAATTAAATGTAGTTAAAATAAAGAAAAACATGGAACGCAGTCATGGAAATTTTCATAGCTCACCACTGCAAAACTGTTACAAATGTAAATTTTCATTGCACTAGTAAGAACTGAAAATTAATTATATTTGTGTTGAAAACTTCTTTTAGTCTAGTAATCTGTGTATGAACAAAAGTAATACAGAAACTTTTCAGATGCATAAATTAAGCAAAATTGTACAAAAATATCATTACATAGAATATGCATACAGACTTTCAAGTATTAAAGAAGACAACACTGAACAACTAAGTATTTCTGAGCTTTTGTCTCCCCAGGGACTGATCCAAAACCTGATGACATTCAGCCCGCTTGAGCAGAGTTGATTTAAGTAATCTGACCCAGAGAACTGCTTGGGTTAGACACTCTGACACACCRAGGAAAATGCCCCTAGAAATCAAAAGATTAAGAGCCACCACTGTTTTCTCTTGGCTCTCTTCTGTAGTTGTGCCCCAAAAGTCTTTGGCAGTTCTGCTTTAGAAATAATGCTATTTTTAAAATATCTCCTCAGACTTAGCATTTTTCTATAATTTTGAAAAAGCTCTAATTAAAAACAAAAAAAAAGAAAAAAAAAAAGATTAAAGCAGAGGAGATATCAGTTTAAAACAGCAATATTTTCAGTRTCTCAAAAGAAGAGCAAAAATATGCCATGAAAACAATCCTTCAGAAGCACACTATGCTATTTTACATCTTAATGCACTTTTCAGTACCAGCACTTTTCCTTCTCGCCACATTAAATCAGAGACTAACTGGCCTTAGTAACTTTAGAAACTGTAATTTCTTCAATTCCCACAATATCTGACACATGGTGAACACTGGTAATTTCAAACACTTACAAGAGCACATTACACCTGATTTACTGTTTACTACTTTCTCTGCAGGATACAATTTTCAAAGAAAACACATTAAAGTGTTTAGAAAACAAGATGCTGAACAAAAGTAACTTCTAGCATTATGAAACCTCAGAAATAATTATCAATCTCAATGTAAAAGATATTACAGACAGCTGGTGCAAATCTTAAAATGAGCCGAAATTGCTGTAAAAGATCTATGCCTTACTCTATTGCAAACTAAATACAAAGCAACTACAGGTAAAAGCTCTTGGATACTTCACACATAGCCACAGTTCCTGAATACCAAGAATCCTAATTTTCATGCAAGCTTCATAACAGCACAGTTATACACTGTATGTATGTGAGAGAGAGAGGCATGTGCAGTTTACACTGCCCACTTTCAAAATGTTTAAACACACTGACATCATCAACCGAATTGTATTTCCAAGCATTAATGTTGAATAGYACTGTATCAGGCAGTTTRTTATTCTACAGATCCAAAGACATGMAAATATGCATTAGCTACTACATCTCTATTTTTGAGCAAACGTGCAGCTGAGTAGTCAAATCTCCTACAGCAGATTCCAGTCTTATCCACCAGGAAGTCACTGTAAATCATGGTGTCAAAGAGACCAAGCAGCAATCCTGTGTTCCACACCTCAATCAATGCACAAGCTAATCAGTATTACATGGACCCTCCTAACTGCATGCAGAGCCTTAGAAAGAGGCAGCCAGGAACAGCTCAGCTGAGCAGGTAAGTTTGCAATAGCAGAATCAGTGGGGATTTTTTTTATTTTTCTCTCATTTTTTTGAAATACTGCTTAGCTTTCTGTTATATATATAGCATTAACTGTGACGGTACAGGAACTGCAACACCAGCCTAAAAAACTCTTTTTCTCTTCATCAGTCCTATTCCCAAGAGTAGCCAAAAACTGGAACTTACAGAGAGAACATAAGAATAAYGGCAAACATACTATTCCTCTATATTTATCCTGCTGAAAATTGGTAGATTAAGAACTTGCTGAATAGATCAAAGAGATTATATCTGGAACACTGTGTTTGAACCTTTTTTCAACCTACTTATGCTTTTGGGCCCTGCAGGAACCTGTGGCAAATTACTTCGGTCTGGGTGAAAAATAAGTTCCTTTTGTTTCAGTGTCAGGTACCCCATTCCTGAACCTGGGAATGTGGTCAGCAGAAACAACACCATTTCCTAAGACAAACACCATGACATGTCAGTGTGCTGATCACACACCTCCCCCCTCTCTCTTTCCCTTTCCATCAGTGTGGATGTCACCAGGATGTGATGATCCCATTATAGAACAGATTACCCTCCTGTCAGCAGTACAAGAAGACCATTTGCCCACCAAGCACTGTSACCAGGATGTGGGGACACCCTTTRGGGAATAGRGAAAGGTACCAGCAYGTGAGWTATGTCCATAAAATCCAGCAGCTGCAAGTCCTAAGTGGGACACAGACTGGAACTGCTGCTGGACAGGAAAACCCGTGATCCCCTGGAGGTCTGGAACATCCCTGCTGTTGTSTGCTTTCTCTGAGATACTCTGACTCCTGCGGTTTTAGGTAAAGGCTGAGCCTAGATGTGGTTATTAAGAATTTGACCCAAACTGTACAGGGTCCAGATGATGAAAAACACTAGATAGCAAGAAAGCTACACTAATTATTAGAAATTCTGTTTAACTGAAAGCTGTGATGATTGCTAAGGATGTTCCACAAGCTATGCTAGGAGTAGTTAAGCTGCACTAACTGCTAGAAACAGTAGATAAGAATAACCTATGCTGATTATTACAATTTTAATGCAATAATAGGGCTCCAATTATAACTGCAACCCTGTGGCCAATCCTCACTCTGCCAAGGATCCCTAAAAGAACCTGCATGTCCGTGGGCAAGAATTTGAAATCTACCGACAGCTAAATTTAATGGATGCTCTACAGATACTATATGTTTCTGTGTATATACACAATATTCAAACTGAAGAGTCCCTGCATATTCTCTCCTTCTATGGAGGTCATGCCATACCTCTGAGCAGCTTTGCCTCCTTCTTCTGCCCATTTCTGGGAAGCACTGATTAAAAAAAAAAAAAAAAAAAACCCTAACTAATGCCAAAATGTTGCTATATACAGCAACCATCCATTCCCATTGGTAACCATGTGATAAAGCAAACACGAGAAACTGCTTGGAAGTTTTCCACATGAATACAGACAGCTGAAGATGGCAGTGCAACTTAGTATTCAGGTTTGTGTSTTTGCTGACTTGTTGATGTAGTTGACATTGGTAAAAAATGCCCCCAAAACAGTAAATTTCACTTTACTTGTTATGATGCTTCCATAGGTCATTTTCCATATACAGGGAAACAGTGTTAGGATACTCTTTATTCGAAGTAAGCACGATGAGTTATAGAAATWCAAACGAATTAAGCATTTTGAACACAAAGCTGCCTTGGGAAAGGATAATTTGAAATAAAAATGTTAATCTAATGCTGAAAATCATGCCAGTTCCAACGCTGGTAAACAATTACACATTCTGGAGTCACCTGCAGCGCTCAAGCAGAACCTGGGCAGATCTGTCTGCTGGTTAACAAACTACCACAGCTCAACTTACACAATGTAGAGTGACCAAAGGGTTACATTTTCTGCTTGAAAGAGCCATTTCTGTCACCATGGAACACGATTTGTCCTTTCCAGGATACAGTATAGTGCTTTCCCTTGAGTCTCTAAATGGGTATCCAAATTGCTCATTTCCCGAGAGACTGATGACATGCCATTAACAGACTACAAAATCTTCTGTGAGCTCTAAGGCTCCATCACCACCTTTCCCTTCTGCATCCACTAAGAAAGGTGGATCTGTCTTGTTTTGAAGCCTAAGTGAACATGCAGCCTCCCACTAGATCTAAGTAGGGGAGCCAAGGAGAACTTTGAAGCTTCACAGAGCACTCCAGTTGGAGTCTGATCCACATAGCACTGACCTCACCCAGATCTTGGTTATTTGAAAATGTCACAAAGACATGTGGGTGACAAGGGTCCTCCTTTGTCACAGTGAAGAGCTCAGAAGGGGAAGACAGGAACCACTCAATCTAGAAATGGCCATAAGGCAGTGTCAAGTTTGMCAATAAAGGTTAAAATTTGTACTGCAGGGCCCAACAAGCTCTGTCAGTTCATGGCCAAACTTTACTACTGCTCTACCCAAAAGGAATGTGTGCTTCAGACATGAATTTACAAAATTAATTTTCAAACAAACCAATGGACAAAAACTTTTCTGGACAAAAGTGAGTTAAACAGTTCTGTTCACATGTAAGGAAGGACACTTCGTTGAAAAGGCCCTCAAACCCTAGGACGGGCTCCATTTTGCTGCAGGGACAATATATCCCAAAATACCCCAAATCCAGGGGCTCAAACTATACTCTTGACCACTACAGAAGTGTCAGCTCCTTAGATCTTGCAAAGAGATGCAAATTCATATGAAGTGATAGAATCAGCCTTTAGAAGATCATCCTGAAGCTTGAGAAAAAAAATAGGATACATCAGATACAGGATACAGAACACAGGATACAGAAAATAGGATACAGAACACCTTGCAAAAGAAAGGTCCTCTCTTCCTTCAAAACTGTCTATTTTAAACAAGAGGTGCCTCAGACTTTGGCCACCTTAGAAAGTAATATTAGACCATTTAGACCAAATTCCCATTTCTTTCCTCACAATGCTCCACTTCCTGGCTTGATATCACTTAATTCAAACACTMCTGCTCAAGACACTAAAAAGAAAACTGAAAAGGTAAATAGCCAACAGGAATGAGCAAGACACTAGCACAGCCTGAGGCACTTCTGCTATGAGGGAACTAATTAGCTCAAAGATGCCCAGATGAACCCAGCAAGGGAACCACAAAGTCCCCAGGTAAAAGGTCTGGAAGATGTAAGATATTAAGAGGTCAGACYTATCATTTTAACAGCACAAATGCAAAGAAATAAAACTTGAATCAACAACTCAGCAACAGAAAATCTTTCTACAAACACTTGTCTGAAAATTAAATTCCAGCYTAAAATTGCAGTCACACCAAAAATCTTTCTGCAAACACTTGTCCGAACATTTAGTTTCAGTCTAAAATTACAGTYACACTGAGAATTTAATTCTGTAATATTATGAGACTCAGGAACTTCCGATTCATTCCTCTTTTGATTTTTGAAGGGAGAGTKAGACGGGAGGAAAGAACAAATATAGAGCTACAACGCCATCCTTTTGAAAAAAGTACGCAAAAAGTGCAACCAAAAAAAAAATAGATTAAAAGATGAATAAATAAGAAAAATACTGCAGCCACTGCAAATGGAAATAACAACCCATTCATTTCTAAAGGGCAGGAATTCTAAGATGCGCACAGAATCTATCAGGAACTTGTTATTGCAGATAAGTTTGCATGAATCATGCGTACTTGCTGAGGAAAGTACAACAGCATAAAGCTCCAACATATGTCAGGAWGATCTCAGAAGCAGAGAGCCCATCAGTTTCACATCATGGTCAGCCTTGTTATATCTACCCAAGTGTCATTGAGATCTAATTCTTTCACCAGCCTAATGTTTCCATCAGTTTCTAACGTTTGTTGTGGCCTCTGGGACCTGCCCAGAACAACCCAAGGAAAACAAGAAACGAGGGCTCTTCAGGCTGCAGCYGCCCAGGAGCTGTGAGATGTGTAACAGCCCTGTACAAATCACTTCAGCTCTGTCACAGCACATCCAGACAGCTTAACTTGCAYGATTGCTGTGTTCCCTGGTGCTCTCGTATTGCCTTCCATAACAGCAGTCACTGACACTGGCAGAGCACGCCACCCTTTCTGACATGCAGGATGCAGCATTGTGCCACATCAGGCATGGCAGCTGCCTCCATCTGCTGGGAAGGGGCAATTTTATCACGGGATATTTTCCCTGCACTCTTCTGCCTGTCAATAGCTCTCTCAGGAGAACAGGACATCGCCAGCAGTGCCCCAGCAGAGCTCTGCAGGGAGACCAGCACCAGACACTCCTGACCAAGGAGCCCTCTGGCCAAAGCAGCCACCAAGGATTACATAACTATGAAAAGGTTCAAGAGAAACAAGTTCATAATCCCTGAAAAGGCTGGGGATGGCAAGCCTTGCTAGGCACTGTGGTCATATCTGTGGGGTCAGGGCTGCAGCCAGCACTCCCTCACTCCTCCCAAACGTGAGCAGGAGTTCCAGAGTGCCAGGGGCAGTCACGAGACAGTGGCTGCAGAAAGGCAGGGATGCTCACAGGCTGTTGCACGGGAGGCTTGGGGGACGCACGGCTCCTTGAAATGAGGGTCAGGGCATGCAGAAGGGTGCAGTGGGCACCTTCTAGGCTGGGAACCCTTTCAAGAATGCTGCTGCAGCACACTCTTCTGGGTAATTTCAAAGTAGCATCAAAGGGCTTTGGGTGTAAAAGGCACTGTACAGTGTAACAACACAGCAGAGACCTCCTCCCTGCAACACATTCTCATAAAATCTTCACATTGTTTGCGTGCTCCTGTGGGGTGGTATGTGAGTGAAGACATTTGCCACTGATTTCSCTAAGAATTGWGCCATTGGATTAATAGCAATAATAKCAATGTAATTAGCCYRAAAKAGATCTTTAACACAAATTTGTTGATTCAGGTTGTTAGGGCATTAGACACAAGTTTAAGTCACTTAGGGAAAAAAACAAAGCATCTGTTTGGAAATAGGTTCAGGTGAAAAAYTTCTTTCACTTCAGGAATCTGCAGAAAATTTGGGTCAGGCTGTTATTAAAGTAATTTTCTTTTCTTCGTCATCTCAGCATCTTGAAAGGGGAAAAGCTAATCTATTCTTGGAAATGATATATGTTGGAAAGCCCCACATTCCTTGTAAACAGCATACTATTTTAACTGTACAAGCACAGAGCAGGTCTTTACTTTGGAGATTCACATCCTTATTGAGATAACTATTTTTAATTTTTGCATAATGTATGTCTATTTTTATATCCCAGGAAGCACATCAGTGTACATCTCAGTCTCTGTGAATTTGTTCAAATGTTGGAAAATGGGATYATAGAATCATTTAGGTTGGAAGAGACCTTAAAGATTATTGAGTCYCACTCTGGCTACTCCAGCACTAAACTATGTCCCTAAATGTCACATTTATACCTGAAGAGATAGTCACAGCACTTGCCTACTGATTAGCTTGACTTTACCTGTTTGAGAGKGATTTAATCTCTCTGCTGATGAGGGGGGAGTCAGGGGAAAATTYGTCAGCAAAATGTGATGTGAATGAATACAACTCCGTGTGCCAAATTCTGTGCAGTTCTCTGAATTCAGGCAGAGAGCTCATTTGAGCAGAAGCTGTGCATGGGGGATTAGGCTGCTTTTGTTAGAAATGCTCAGAAAGCAGAACTGTCCTCAAATGGCAACAAAATTGAAATTAGGCACTGTGAGAAGATCAAACATCTGTATCTGAAGAAATAGCTAATGATATTGCTTATATTCTTATTGATTTTAAATCTAATATATTTCATGAATCTTCCTTCACCAGAATGAAACATTGAGTAAAAACTTCAAGGGTAGAGGAAGCTAGACAGGAAAGGAARACATCCATAATGAAACAAAGCAGGAACTCCTTTAATAAAATTAGCAATCCAGAGCTAATGTGCATACATATGATCYGTGCATCTATATGCTGATGTGCATAGATGCCTGTTTTCCCAATATCTCCAGTGATTTTACAGAAATCACATGCAGGAAAACAAAAACCAAGAAGCAAATGGAGGATAATAGATGATTCTTTTTTTCAGTGTGACACCTTGAGTGTAATAGGATTTTGTAGAAATAAATCCTGGCTTTGATGCYACATGCAATTTTCTGAACAGCGTAATTTCTTCTAAATGCTCTGTTAAGTAACCAGAGCGGATACTTATTTTATTTAATCCCAGTTACAAATTATTGTTTAAGTTCCTGCAAGGTTTGTAAGGGAAACTATTTCRGCACACCAAAGCCAGGGGGGAAGGCAACACAATATTAGCAACTGAGAAATTTCTTACAATTTTTCTTCATGTAAAACTGGAAGTATAAAAATACATTAGAGTCTCTGTCTCATTACATATCTTAGATCTAGTCAAACCAATGGCATGAGAATTGTTTGTCCAAAGTGACTGTCAGTTCTCATTGCTTGATATGAAGATTAGCTCTGATGCACAGGCATAACAAGTTGTGTTTTCACTGGACAAGGTTCCAGGTTTTAGCGATGTATTTATCAGTTCTTGAGGCAAGTTCAACAATGGACCATAAAACAATGCAGTTTGCTTACAACCAATGAGCCAAAGTCACCAAAAAGTTTCTAAAGCTGTCCCTATATGAGCWATCAAAATAAACAGAATAAGCGCCAAGAACATGGAGGTTTTGAGGTTTTTTTCTTTATTCTGAAAAACTAAAATTRTTCAATGCTTGCATTGCAAACAAGAGTTAAAGTATTAGTGCTGAGTATGGTCTGTTGAGTAAAAAAAGTGGAGCTAGACATGGGGTTTTGTTTGACTTTTAAATCTTAGAGMTCCACTCCAAACTTTTTGTTTTAAAGTCAGGTCTCTAATGACACCTGATGATTGTGTATGGTGGGCCTTGTCTGTCTGYCAGGTGCCAACCCAACTGYTCTCATTCCCCATCCTCAKCAGGACAGAGGGAGAAGGTCAGATGGAAATGTTCATCAGTCAAGATAGGAACAGGGAGATCACTCACCAGTTACCATCACAGGCAAAACAGGCTCAACCTGAGGAAATTAATTTAATTTTATTATAAATTAATAACAAAATAGGATGGTAAGAAATAAAAAACAAAACTAAAACCACCTTCACCAACCCTCTTCCTTCCCAGGCTCAAMTTCCAGACTCTTYCACCTCCWTTTTYTTCTYTTCCTCCTTTTCTTAAACGTTTTWTCACAGAGGCATCCCCACCTTGGCTGTGCCGTGCAGTGGGTGTCCTGAAGCCAGCTGGGACTGGCTGTGCCAGGCACAGGGCAGCCTCAACCCCTCCTCACCGAGACCACCCCACAACCCCCACTGACACCCAATGCACAGTGGTTGGTTTAAGGCACGTAAAAAGCTGTTTCTTTGGATCTTATTTATAACTTTTCAGGAAGAATTGTAAAATCATGTTCATTTACATCTCCTCTAAGTGACTTTCAAGTAACTTTAGATGCATCCAAAGATCTCCAGAGAGTTCTGTGAATCAGAAGTCACAAAGATTGGGCCCGGCTCATCTGCCCTTACAGCTTCTTTCCTTGCAAACACTGCATTTTTCAGAGAGGAGCAAAGCCCTACAGAACTGTAACACAAAGTGGAGATTCAGAGGGAAAAAAGGGGAAAAGCAGTGCCTCAAGAGGAGAAAAGAAAACTTTTTTGCACTACTAGCATTCTACTTTCCATCCAAGGAGGGAAGAGCAAACACATCCTGGATCACAGTTACTAAAACCCAGACTCTACAGAGAGCAGAGATGTGAGGGCTGTAATATCACACCATGTGAATTTGTACGGTTGAAAACTTCATGAGGTTTATTAACAATACTGCAGTTTCRTAGGAGGAGCTGTCCTCTGCAAGTMCCAAGAWGAAGCATCTGATAGCCCTTCCAGGATATTTGTTTTTCACTGGGCTCTCAAAGTATTCTGCAGGTACAGATTTCCACAGGCATACAAGCTCTGAGCTTGGTCKGGGTTGCAAGGGACCTTCACTTGCCATCTAGTCTAATATCCCTTTAATGAGCAGGACATCTTCAACTRGATCAGGTTGCTCAGAGCCCTGTCTGACCYCTCCTTGAATGTTTCTAGGGATGGGRCACTTCTCTGGGCATGTGTAATAATCTACTTCAACTCTCATAAAAAGTTAATCACCTTCTATATGGAGAATAGTTTCAGTAAATAAATATATTTRTTCTCTAAGAAAAGAGAAGTGTAAACTCTTCATAGCTTTTAAATAACCTGATCAATATATTAAATAAAATTTTTCATTCATGTATCACCTGGCACTTTCAAAMAAACAGAGTGAAGTATGTCACTACAACATTGTCAAAGCAGCAGTGTATTTTTTTAGCTAAAACCTATTGGAACCATAGTGCTCCTGTAAGTACAGAACTAATGTTTGCAGGGACAGAATTTTGACTGGTATATGTGCAACAGCCTGCACATGCCAATGCATCTGATCCTCAAAAACATCACCAAAATTAGCACCTGTCTCAAGTGCTGTGTATCCCTTGCTACCATGAGTTTGGACTAAGACAATGCTGTCAATTTGTTCTTTCATACTGAGGTCTGTAGTCTGGGGAACAGGAGGAAACAGACCTTGTTACCACCCATTGACAAATTAGAAAAAGGCACATAGAGAAGCATTTAGCTTTTCTAGCTAACACTTTTAAGTCTGACTGACACTTTTGTTCATGTTAGTTTTCAATGAGACRTTTGGTTCCAGGCCTGTAATTTTTTATATCACCTAGCAGGCAGTGCTAGATGCATGCTTGTGTCAGAAGGCCGGGGGCTGCAGTATATTTTTAAAAAAAATCTTTAGGGAGAAAATAGCTATGTGCTTTTTTTTTCTGTCAAGAGATAAAAAGAGAACCAAATAGTTTGAGTTAATCTGTTCACTCTGAGACTTCTCCAAAAAGAGACTAGACCTTGTCAAAACTTGACAAAATATTTTAGGTTGCTTTTGTTCTTTTGGGGTGTTTTTTCTCCCCCCACAGAATGATGCTGTTTCATCAGGGGTAAAATGTTTAACAGGGATGTATAAATTTCAATGGAAAGGTTTCTGTATGGTACATCTTTGTCACTTGTGGTCCATGTTTTTTACTTCCAAAAGAAGATGCCAAATTAAAAATAAATAAATAAATAAAYCTTTCTAATCTGAAAACAGACGCTTTCACACAATTTCATTTGTGATGTTGATATGAGGGTTTTGGATCTCTTCCAGCACAGAGCAGAAACACATGGCAGAATGAAGTTGTCATTGTTCAGAATGTTTAACGTGGAAATCATAGATCTTTGTCAGCACGACACTTGTGAGGCTGGGCATCGAGATRAGCCCCCCTTTATTTGCATGCACCATGGCAGATTCTCGGTCCTCTTTTTAGATCATATTAATTTAGAAACAAACATATGTAGAYCTTCCTTCTGAGGCTTTTAGTTAAAAGGCTGTAGCTGTTCTGACAACTTCCATGTGGCCCAGGCAACAGTTCAGAGCAATGCTCCAGAAATGCAAGCTGTGTTTCATATTTCACCATCGAACAGTGGATGCAGACCCTTCTATCTTGGGATCTATATCCAGACCGTATGTCTGCGCTACATGAATCTGTCAGATTTGAGGTATAAGAAACTAATGTCAGTTGCTGCCCTCCTCTCCCATTTCTCTGACACTGGTGATATCAGACATTTTATTGTCCAAATGCAGCATTGCTCCTCCTGCAAAACCCCACATTTCAGATGGAGATCACTGACTTGCCCAACCATATCCCCAGAGAACTGCAATGCTGTGCTGAGCTGGTTACCATGTGTCTCTTACACGCATTTTGTGTTCAAAGGGTCTCCCCAAGGAAAAAAAAAAACAGATTCTTGCTGGTTAGAGCCTTCTGTCACTGCCTACCATGTGACACAGTGCATAAAACCAGTTTAATTACAAAGGGATAGAAAGCTGTTAGCCTTAACCCAAATCTGGGAATCCATGGATAAAAGCTAGACAAAGTGTTCTTGGCCAACATAAAGAAGCAGTGACATGAACTGGGGAAAAAAGAAACCCAAGCCCAGCAGGGAAGGTTCAGCAGCTGGCTTCTAGAGAGAAATACTGCTSAGCACCTTGTCTTGCACATCATAGAAATCCAGCCAGTCCAAAAAYATAGATCTAGTTGCAAATATATTTGGAGTAGATTTCTATTCCACCACTCATTTCAAGTTTGCATATATTCTTTTCTTGTRTTGGACTCTTGAGAAAAAAGGAACATCCGCTGATGAGACGGAAGCAGTAATAACTTCAGAAATATCCATGCACACATGCAGTAAAATTTTGYTAATGGTTTTGCCAGGACTTATAGGACCTATAATTTATACTTTCCACATTCCTCCTATGTAGTTACCATACCTCCTGTGTAGGTTTGAGAAGCACAACAGATGKAAGAAACAGGAAATAACTGTTTCTTATTGAATTTCCAATGCACTTGATACATAAGATTTATTCCTCAGCACAACAGAAAACTGCTCAGAGCAGTAATGTAAATTGGAAGGAGTTACTAAGGTGATCCCTGTCATCATTCCAAACAGAGTTGATCCTATTAGGACTAATCATGAAAAGATTCAAGCAAATATATAATCAGTGCATGCAAGTAAGTTTCTCTAGGCTAAAAAGCCTCTGAAAGCCTCTTGTTGAAAACAACTCTAGCTCTGCTCCTAATGCACATTTTCTTTCTACATGCATTCCTAGGACCCATGCGGACAGAGGAGCCTGCAGCTTACATTCACGATAACAAACAAATGGGAAGCTGTATTACAGCTAAAAATAAACAAATCTCCCATTGGAGCTCTYGTTGCTGCAGTGTTGCACTATTCACATGCAGAATGGACTGGGAACCAGTTTGCCTCTAACCCYCTTCCTCTCCAAACAGGCCTTTCTTTGTCTTCCCTAGCAACCATTTAAACACCACCAGGCAGGAGATAAATGATCCTCCTGAATACAAGGGTTTCATGCTCATGTTGCTGCTGCCAAACCCCAGCCATCACCGACAGGAGGAACCRCAACAGCTGGACCAACACTTGGCGTGCCAAGGTCAGGCACGCTCTGTCAGAGTCATTCTGCCTGCCATCACATGTTACTGCAGTAATGGCCTCTTCTGTTTAAAAGCAGTTGTGAACTGTCAAATGGTATTTATTTTTTCACTCAAAAAATACTGTCTTACTCGTAACAGCTCAGAGATTGTTAGCACMACACAGGAAAAGGGRAAAAAAAAGAAAACCATACTAAAACAAACTTCAAACCTAGAAACACAGATAATGTAATCGACAACCTATGTTATCACTAAGGACACTGTGGAAACAAAAGAAGACAGAAATAATTTGTATGAATATTGTATAATCTCTTGTAGGTGTTCAACATTATTATAGACAAAAGCAGATATCTGCCTCTTGAGAGAAGGATATGTCTGAGATTCCCAGGTAAGAATTACAGCAGTGCTGCATCTACTCCAAATTAGCAGCAACTTAACTAAAGATGCAAGCATTGTTCTTCCAATTGTTCATTTCCAGACAGCTCAGAAAGAGTGAAAGAAGATAAATAAATATTGAAACAGCAGCAGATTTTGCACACACAGCTTGAGTGCTCTGCAACCTTAAGACCTGAGAAGAGGGAGAAAGAAGAGTAAAAAAGAAGCTGGGAAAAGGTCCCTTGCTTTGCTCTGTGGCAATGTACAGCAGGGAAGGAAGAAACTCATACCTGAAACAAGGCATGAKTGCTGCTGCCACCGGACTGTTTGGCTTCTCACTGCATCACAGGGAGATTTGTGGGGTGGAAGTTTTTTGCCTGTGTTGAGGAATGAAAGAAGTGACAATCCCCAAATCTCTGAAATTGTTCATGAAGAGGACACCACAACAGTGGAAGTTTCCATACATTTTCTAGAATCTTACTTACCAGATCATCTTGTCCCAAATATTGACTTTTGTTGCTTTTAAAATCACTGATGAAGAGAGACTGGCATCAGTACACAGTCTATCACATTGMACAGTGAACCACCCTCACAGGAGGAACAAATATTTGTCTGAACAGACAGGAATTACTCTCTGAATTCTAAATAAGTTTGAATGTTTTAGTAAACAAACCTTTCTAGCTTCCTTCATCTTCACTGTCAGGGAAAGTGCTTTGTTTTATAGCCCTAAACTGAGTTWATAGCTTTTAAGAAAATCTTTCAGAAATAGGTAACTGCATAAATAATTGCAGAAAATTCGTCTTAGGGGAAAAAGATCAGTCTTAAAATTCAAACGAGACAACATATTAATATTTACAGAAGGAATTTGGAAAGAGGGGAAGGGACAAGGATTACACAAGGGAGAGACTGAATGCCAATATAATGATTAGCTCTGGCCTTCTGCAGAGCAGCAGCAGATGCCTCAGCCCCTGCAGTTCTGCCTCTGGGAGAAGGCAAGAGAATCAGAAATTAGTAAGATGCTGCAATAATTTTATTTGCACACTTTTACACCCATCTGAGGACAAAACTGGTCAAAGAAGATTTAAAGACTGCTCCTTTTAATAGTATTGTCATGTCAAACTTGTAAACGTGTGCTGAAAGCTCATTTTCTTACAGAATAGATGAGTTAAAGGACTGATGGAGCAACTTCCTTGCTATCCATAATCTTCTGGCAAAAGACCACAGAAAAACTCAACATTAACTATTGTTTCACACAAAGGCATTTAGTCTAAGACCAATAACTTGCTCAGCTACTAGAAAAGGGCACTGTATTATTACTTCCCTTCCCTAACATTATTTTACAACAAATATTGAACTATTTCCAGCACATCATTTAATGCCAGGCTCTTGCAGACAAATTCTATTTTACTAAAAATATGTTTCCAGCTTTGAATAGCAGCTTTACAGAGGGAGAGTCACTATTAGGATGCTGGACATCACCTGACATAATAAAACTCTGCCTTAAAAAAAAGAGGGAAATAAAGATATAAGATGATGAAGTTATAAATCATTCAGGAAGGTGCTTGGCTTTAACTTTTGGCACTAATTGCTTGGAACTTATTTAGCTGTCAGTGAAAAAAAAAAAAAAAAAGCTCCTCAGAATAGTTTTTAAACCATCAATGTCAAGTTTTCATTACTTGAGAATGAAAAAAATATGYTTTTCAGAAAAAAAAAGTCACAGATTGAAAAAATAGTTAGAATATCCCTAAAATATGTTTCATACTTATCTAAAAAAGAAAAAAAAAACACATTTATTTAGGAATTTCTAAACTTTTCATCAAAGTTTAGTTCAAATAGAAACAAATTTGTTCTTTTCTTACGCTTTTCAAGTGGAAATATTACCAAACCAATATGTAAATGTCTGTTYCTAAACTGTCATTTGAAAGAACAAAACCTAATTTAAAAGTTCATAAAATAATCTTCATAGTCAATTCAAAGCTTCTCTTGTTTYCAAAAATACTCAAAGGTTTCAGATGTCTATTGACCATTAATTTTTATGTGGTTTTAAAATTAGACTAAAACCACTAAACATTTATGCCAATTTTTTAGCACAATATGACATCTGCAATATTTGCTGAATGAGGATTTTAGTCCCCCTCAATTTCTGCAAATGCMATGAGTATTCTTCCTCCATTTCAAGGATTAATTTTGCAAATGACACTTCAAGCACTCCAAGCACAACAGAATAAGTCAAAAATAAATCCTACAAGTGCAAGAGGCCAGTGCAGATGTGCAAGAGGCCAGGGCAGATGTGCATGAGTCTCAAATGAATTTCATTCCCCATGCTGACAGTCTTATTGTGTCCAATAAAAAAAGGCCATTGAGACTCCCACTGTGAAGGAAGCAGCACCAGCGCAATCTGCAGGAATCCCTGTGCAGCTGGGACATGTGCTCACTCTGTTAAAGAAGTGTCTGGTGCACTCCTTGATTTGCTTTTGAATCAACCCTCACTGGATATAAGAGGCTGATTTACCATTGCCATAATTTTCCATCTAATTTTATAATACTCAGAAGAAATGTGTTCAGAAGTTTCTAATGGGTTGGACACCTTCAAGCTCACTGTAGGAACTGGAGTGAGAGAAAGGGACTGCAGGCAGAGCTCAGAGCCAGGGCTCAGTACCATCGAAGATTGTCTAATAGCCAAAGGCAAAAACACCCCGAAGGTCAGTGACGTTCCCCTCTCTATTTCCTGAAAGCAGATGGTGGAAGAGTTTGGAATTAATAGCCCTGCAGCGCCCAGCTTGGCACCAGCTCCCTGCARAGATGATCAGCCTTTTCTGCTGACAGCCTGTGAGACAGCACTCAATCCACGTGGCAGCGTGTGTGCCCAAGAACCCCTGCAAATAAAACCTGCCAAGATGTGGTGCTGAATGGCATTAAGTGCATTAAGAAAACCTTTCTTGTTTATAGTACATTTCACTGTGCAATTCTGTGAAAGTCACTGACTCCTCTTTTTTTTGTGCAGTAATTCTAATAAAGAAGTGTGTGTATTGAATCAGGCCCAAAGCAGTATTTTTCTCCAATGAGCAATGTAGCAATGTATCTTTAGAGAGATACCGGGTAAAAGGCCACTCTCCTCTCCTACACACACTTAAAATTAACTGCAAATGTCTATATTTAGATTCAAAAGCTAGTTCAAAATCTTTTCTCCTCATTAAAATGTGATAGCATTTACTGCTACCTAAACATATCCTTACCACTCTCAGAAAAATTCAAGAGCTCTGAGGTTTTTTTTTTTCACTGTTGTCATCATAGGGATTACCAGTAATTAGATGCAAGAAAAGTAATTAATGCCAGGCAACAAGATTTTTTTGGAAAAAGTTTTGTCTTTTTTTGTTCTYCAGGACAGGAATAGGTTTCTAAACAAGGCTGAAAGATTTTGACTTGGAAGGAGACAGCTCAAAGACAGACTTGGTTATCTAAAGCCATGCCTGTCGCTCATAAAACCTGGGTCCTGGCTAGTTTAGATTAAATAGTTTAGATTAAATAGTTTAGATTAAATAGCTTAATCTTTCTCTGTTTGTATGTGATTGAATTAAAACACTACCAGATTAAAATGATATTTCTGATGATAAATTCTATTATTTCTACTTCCTGAAAATTTCGAAGGAGAACAAAAGTAACCCTGCAGCTGAAAAATAAGCCCCATAATGCTAAATTAAAAAAGTTCAATCTACTCAGCTCATAAGGGAAGGATGCAAGGTGAATTGTCACTGAATTTAAATGATTAYATGTGGAAAATACTTAGAAGAAAATTAACTTCTAGTCTTGAAAACAAAGGCAAAGCATTCAACAGCTCAAAACAGAGCTTAGATGAACAAAACCTTAAAAAGATATTTCCAAACAGTAAGAGAAATTAAACTTCTGCCTATATTTGAGACAAGGAAAAGAAATTAAAAAGGTAGCACCAAGCCTGGTGACTCTCATTAGCCACAGTGGTGACACTACTGCCTTTAGGTAAAATGACAGCAAAATCCAGTGTGAATACAAGGCTTACACTGAGGAAATGTGTTTATTTTTTTTTTTGGTACATTATCCCTAGGTAACAAAATTTCTACAAAAGAATCTATTGATTCAATTGTTCATTTTTTTAATAGAAATTTTTGTGGGGAGAATAAAGTAGGTGAAAAGCAGTCCAGTTATAATGCTACCAAGGCAAGACCACATCAATTGTATAAACACTCATATTTTTTGCCATAAAATTACACTTGGGTTACAACCTATCTAGACTCACTCCTATGACCAGAAATGTAATATTCGATGTTCTAGGTTAGAAGTAGTCATTGTAAGCTGACAGCAACAATTAAAAGGCTGTCTTTTTGAAGGAGAAGTTTTTTATGGGGTAGAAATCAATTGATTTTATGTGGAAACATTTAGTTGAAGGATTCCTAGTGTTTTAGGAATATGAATGGATATCCATTCGTCCTAGGAGCCATCCATTCAGGTCACACAGCCTGCAGGAGAGTCCTCCTCTCTGCCAAACCCCTCTTACCTCCTATGTTCCTTCACAAAAAACAATCTCTGCTAACAGTCTGCAGCTTTATGTGAGCAGCTTGCACATTTTACCCAGCACATTCATCTGACATTTAGGGTGTTTCCATATGCTCCTGCRCAAAAGAGCCTGGTCTGTTCAAAGAGTGATACTTGCTCTGCTTTCATCAAYAGAAAGATGCACTGAACACAGTGGGAATTAGGAAAGTCCAAAGCAAGGTGCCCGCACTCTCCGTTCCAGAAAATATTTTTAGTTAAAGAACAGAGAAGAGCAGTGTGCAGAAATTCAGGACCTACCTGTGATTTAGCTCCAAGTCTCTCAGGTCTACACACAGAGAGTTCAACTTTCTYGGATTTGCCACCATCCAGCTGCTGCTCCTTCTGCACAGCCCGCAGAATGCCCTATTTCCTACTGCTGCCAATACTTTGTACCCCCCACCTGACTTCCAGTGCTGGCACATTTTTGAAATAAAAGCCAGGACAGGCAGCAGACTMTGAAAACAGGATAATAAGCAAACTGCAGTGTCCAGCAGAGATGTAGTATAAATTCTTTTATGMTAAAGACTACTGGAGAAAAACAATATAGTACTCAGTTTTGTGGGTATTTCTACCACCCAAAAATGCAATTACAAAGAACTCTCAGTAATACCAAAAACCACTCCTGAAATCATGCTTAAAAACTGAGTATTATCTGGGTTTGAAAAACAAAACCACAATAACAAAAACCAAAAATRATTACTGTTTAAAACAATCCAGGCATCTACTCTGCATGTCAGCTGCAATCCAGTACTAATACATCACAGCATTCCTTCTCTCTCCAGCACTCTCCATGCCTCCAGCACTAATCCGAAGGGCTCTGGCCCATCAAAACTCAAATACTGTAAAAGATCAAAGTCAGACCTTAGAAAATCAGAACTGCTTATGAGGAACCTTGCATGCCCAACAGGACTATTTCACAACCTTTTGTGGAACAGTAGTTCTGATTAGGAATATTAGAGTAACCAAAAATATCTACTTATAGCTATGATTTTTAGTGTCTAATTTATTTTTATCCCAGGTTATTTGTATCATTATTAGGCTGCTGAATTATTTCATATGTGAAATATTAAATATGCAGTYTTAGCAAATAAAAAGAACTAGAAAATTAGAAAAAAAAATTCCACATCATTTTAAATTCCCCTCTTCTTTTTATAATTTAAAAAAAAAAACCCACATCATTTTAAGTTCCCGTCTTCTTTTTATAATTTATCTGAAGAAATCCTGGTTGAGTATCTCTGCAGATTTTCATAAAGTCCATTGCATAGTCTATCACAAGCTCTGTGARGTACTTCTCTCATTCTAACATACTGTTACAAAAGAAGAAAAATGCCACAATCTTCACTTGCCATCAAGAACTTGCAGGTTAAAGCAGGTACAAAATACAATAAGTTGTATARACAGAGCTTTAACACACATCCAGAATCCCTTCCCCTGAACTTCCAGGGGGAAAAAAAAAAATCAGTATCTTAGTGGAAAGAATGGGATGTGAAGTTTTAGGAGGTTGTTTTGTTTCTGGATTTTATTTTTTTTTTTTTAATTAAAAACTTGGTTTATCAGAGTAAAGCAGGCATTAACCTTGGTGGGGTGGCTACTGTAACTCCACAGTAGCCCCTCCCTGCAGGAGGCAGCTATCGAAGCTGTCTGTGAGAAGCTGTCAAAAACTCTGTGCCATTCCTACTGGGAGCACAACTAAAAATACCAGCCCAAATTAGCAGCGTGCAAAGACAGTCATTAAACACCTTAACACCTTCCTGACAGAACACACGCAGAGCTTCTACTCAAATTTTATTACCAGGCACCTGATTCGGGTACCTGCATTGAACCACAGCAGTTCAAACTATTTTTAGGCTACTGCTGGGAAAAACAGCAAAACAGCAAAACAACAGTAAAAGTTCTAGAAGGAGCCCATTCCAAGAAGAGTTCCTCTGCCTTTCATATATCCATGGAATAGCTATAAGTGACATATTTATATGCAAGCACTTTATCAGCATATGCAATATCCTTTACAAAAGATGAGGTTTTGAGACACTAAGCTCTGCTGTACTGTCTTCAACTCCACAAACTCTTTTTACCTTCCTAATGACAACAGAGAGTATTTACAACACAGACCAAATGTAGCCATGAAACTACTCATATTTCCTTCCACAGCTGCAGCTGCTCCTGTATCATTGCTCATTTTTAACTTACAAAATCCAAGTCTGCATTTATAACATGATTTTAATAACAGGAGCCAGTGCAGGTACGTGATTCARAATTGCTCAGGACAGCTGATGGCTGTTATTAGTGACTCTGTTTCACCTCACTTGTTGGTTGGTTTTACTTTTTTCCCCTGAGCCCATTTGTATCAAAGCAATGCTCACACAGGAATGAGGCAATTTGGGATTTTGCTAATTCAGAGGATGCTGGTGTTTGGCTGGGGCAGGAGAAGGGAACAGCTATTCACTGYGCCTCTGATCATTGGGAGACAGTGGCAACAAAACCAGCACTGTGACTGTGAACCTGCCACACATTCTGTGATATGAAATTATCTGACTGCTGGAACTGCCCCTTTTTTCAGGTTTAGCATGGTCAGTTCTGCCTCCAACCCTGCCTCTTCCCTGTCCACCACCCTTCAAATGGACACACATCTACACCTCTAACTGTGACCCTTATAAACAAATATCCTTTTATTTCTTTCCTTATTTTAATGTCACTATACATCTCCTTGCCGTCAGATAAAGCCAATGTCATTTCAATGCCATTTTCAGTGCCACTGTTGATGTTGGAGGCTGAGATATGCAGACAGCTGAGCATCCCCACCCTCCTTTTTTCTGTGCAACCAACAGCTTTATGGATTTGCAGTGGAGAAGCATGAGATATGTCCTCTGTGAGCAGCAGCAAATGCTCCCTGTGGGAAATGCCACCTCCTCCAGCTGTGCTGCTGCTGCTCCTYTGCTGTCTGTCAGCAGCCAGGACTCAGATGAAGACCACACAYTCGTTTTAAAAAATTAAATATCAAAAACTCCAGTTCCCCTTCAAATATAAATGAATTCAACTCTTCACTGAATCACTGAGGACTGTCTGGTTCTACACATTTCAGGATTGAATATCGTAACTGCTACAGTATTTTGTGTCATTTTCTCCTTTCTGTATTCTTCAGATCTTCTAGCTGGCAGCTAATTCACATTCAAGAGAGATGGGAAGAGGAAGGGAGCAATTACCATGCTTGTTCTCTGTTCATTATTTCAAAGTTTTGTGAAACACTGTCTCTTACAAGACTCCTCAGGTGAAGCTCTGCAAGGCTCACGAACAGCTTTGCTCACAGAGGCTGCCTGTGCTGCCAATGCCTCCAGCCCCCAGCACTGGCTCCTTCCCCTCTCCTTGCAGGGCTGCCTCACCAAAGGAGGGTAAAAAGAGCTCTTTCCTTCTGTAGAGGCAGCAGATCAGCTCTGCTGTGACCCTGCAATGCCCCATCTGACACGGACCGAGGGGCTCYCAGCACAGCCTCTGCCATCACATCACAGCAAAACCGAAAATGCACATCCAGTGGGAAATATTCTACATAAGCATTTCAGCTAATCAATCTTGTAACGATTTAGTTACACATTTTCAGGAGTAAGGGATTCTAAATCCAGACTCTCTGAGTGCAGACTCCAGTGCTAAAGGCTTTGCTTTAGCTGYGGTAGAAATGCTCATCAGGATGTTGTGGTATAACTTGAAATTTTGGCATTCAAACAGAAAGGATGGAATGGTTACTGTACTTAGCAGTACATCAATAGGCTGAAATCTAATTTAAAGTGGCATTTTTACAGTCCTTGCAGAAACATGAAAATTAGAGGGTCAGCTTCTTKAATAAAATATGACAGGGATTTTTAATAAGACATTTTTCTTTTTTATATTCTTATTAGAAATAATTAGAAATTTAATTAACAATTGATGATCAGGCTCACTGATGAAGCCATTATTATCCATATATAAAACAGACTAAAAAAAGGCCTAAAGGCTAAACCAGTCCCTAAAAGTAAATTGGGATTAAGGCAAAAATCCTACAGACAAGATTCTCAACTTGAGTTGAAGCTGTCCTTCTTTGTGCATTGACTTCCACAAACACTTCTGTCTTTTACTTCCTGGGTAGAATGTTCTGATTTTAGGCCTCTTGCAGTCTAACCTTCCTTGTGATCATTTGCTACCTTCTGGTTAAAAAAGAACCACTGAAGTTATAAATACTTCAATGTATTCTAAAGTTCTGYCTTTACCTAGCATTGATAGTCTCTCACTAATTGTGTGTAAAAATCAAGATCTAAATAAACAAACCTTATTTGAGAAAAATAACACCACAGCAGCAGAACAGTGGCTGTACCACAATAACRACTCAAGTAACAATTTAACAAAATACTATCAATTTTTCACTCAGTTACCAGTTTGCAGTAATCTGGGATGGCWGCTTAGGCCAAATTAAGTCCTTCTAGCCAGAACAATAAAGTTCACACAGACTGATAGAATATCTCTTTTTCCAGATTATCACTGCCCCCAGGCTTTCATATCTAAACTTCCTTCTAGAAGGATTATCAACCGAAGAGCAAATCTCAATGGAGAAGAAAAAAAGAAAGACGATTATTTCTCTGATATTCAGAATGAGAGAGAAGCTTCAGCAGGTGCAGGAACAATTCTCTGATGCTTGTATATATATCATCTTGAAWAAACAAAGCTCATGCTTTGATCATGAGAATCACACCACTCATCCAAAAACTTGCCTGCAGTTAGGAACTTAAAACATAATTTTTAATAACTGAAGTGCACAGAAGTGAGCTTGAGACTCTCAAGGCAAAGAAGAACAAATCAATAAGGGAATATCATCAATCCATCCCAGATGCATTACTGAGATATCCTCCTGCACAGCCTTGTTAGCACATGAAGAGAGTTACAAGAGTAGCTCGTCCCCCATGTGGCTGTGGTAGGGGATTTCAAGCACGGGGCATCATGATCATGCATGAAACGTGATGAGACTTCCACCAGCACAATTTCCACACCCACACAAAATCTGTCTCAGGCACTACAAACACTAATGAAGAGCAGGGAGCGATCTCCTTTCACCACATGAAAATGTCTGAGGCTTGGCGTTGGCTATTATWTATGCCTAATCTATTTCCACTCAAAATCAAATTACTTTGTCTCTTGATTTATTATCACAGGAGTGCATACAAGGCACCACAAAAAAATTCTGGAGTGATCATTGACTCCTCATAGGGTCAGGAAAACTGGCCACAGAACCTACAGATATGCATTAGAAGGGATCAGGTTCTGGATTTATAGTCTGTTTTAGGTTTTTGGTTTGTTTTTTTTTTTTTTTAATTTCTACAGAGTTGAACACCAATAAATTATGATTCAGTAAATAAGTGTGCAACTTGTAAGGCGGAACCACTGAAATCCTGGAGTTCTGCACAGAAACCTAATTTCTTTCCGTGCCTCAGAAATCACATACTCAGTTCAGGAACACCAACACTGGAAAAAACATTAGGTGCCAATTTCTTTAGAATACAAGATCATTTAAAGTTCAGATCTAGCATCGGTCCTGAATCATATGTTAGGGTCACTAACCCAACTTTTTTTTTTTTTTTTTTTTTTTTTTTTTTTTTTTTTTTTTTTTTTTTTTTTTTTTTTTTTTTACAGCGTTAGGCCTATAAAAGCTCTGGTTTATCACAGGCAAGGAAGATGATCCTGATCATTCTTTTTCCATATGTATATTTTAACACTCAACAGACAACAACACTATAAAATTATACAAAACTCTTTTCATGCCAGTCTCCTTTAGAAGGAAATACTARGTTTCTAGGAAGAAACATGAAAGCCACTTACAAAACAATTTAAAATACCAGTTTTCAGTCTGCTAGCAAAACCAAACTAGCAACATCTGTTTAATCTCACATTAAGGATGCTGCTGCCTGGAACTTCAAGTGTTTGATATACCAATTCAAAGTTTGCTTGCATTCTGTGACTTGGCTCAGCCATGTAGGTCTGCATTGTACCATGCCTGACACCTTCTAAAGAAAATAGTGTATTAGTAATATTCATTTTCCCTCCTCCACTGATTAAAAAACTGTGGTTTGTCCCTTCATGGTCTGTGTGATGATCTTGACTCATCCCCAGACCATTTCTTGCAATGCCACCACTGTTTGAGGACATAACTTCCAACTGTAAATAGAAATGTTACCATTTTGGGAAGTGGAGATAGAACTGAGGACACTAAACATATTGATTTTTGTTGTGTTTATGTGTCTCTTTATATCTCTGCACATCCTTAGTGTTTCTGATATTACTTTCTAACAGTGCATTTTTCCTGTTTTCCACTGAATTAAATGTCAGCAGATGACAACTTAGTCTTTGTTGTTGCCATTTGGTAATTTAACTGCACTAAACAGGGAGCAGAATCTGATTGCAGAATCTTTTTTTCTCTAGCTCTGTGTTATCTTAACACCTTTTTCTGCTGTCTTACCAGGTTGAAGATCAAAAGCATAAATGCTAAACCTCTTATCAGACTGTAGTTAGCATTAACCACTTAAACTGTGATTCAGCAACTTTGCAAAGACGACCGGAAAAACTTATATAAGAATCGCAATTTTGGCAAACATTATTAACTTCTTGGAATTAAACAATTTTGGTAAGATTATCTCAGAGAAATATGAATAAACAGTCCAGCACATTATGCAGATCACAGAATCATTTAAGTTGGGAAAGACATGTAAGATCATCAGGTCCAAGCATTACTATTCCCACAAATGTAARCAAATTTCTGTATTTTCTTGTACAAGACCAACTTTTTTATCCTGTGCTGACAACTCTTCTGTTTAATTTGGTCTATAATTTGGTCTATACCTTTGCATAAATCATCCACAGTTTTCCTCACTGTTCACTTCAAGACTAAATATCTCAGTTCTRCTCTTCTATCTTTTTTAGCCCTAAATCCATTTGTACCCTATTTCCAGATACCCTTTAGGAATGTTTACATAAAGACTAGGAAAGTCACAGCACCTTAAAAGATGAGTTATATTGCCTCTGGTGGCTTTTTAACTGCCATTTCCTTCACCTTGTTCACAGGGGATGAAGACCTTTATGGGGCTCCAGGTCAGTGAATATGCTGGTGGGGGAACACGGTCTAAGATCAGCTGTAAGGGTAGGAAACAACCTATATCAATTCCCTTTTAAGGGGATTTAATAAAAATAACTGTAAATCGGTGAAGAAAACTATAATTTCAGCATTTTGACTAACCTAACAGTTTATAGGAGCTGTTCTAGATCTTGAGTAGCTCTGAGATTTAGGTCCAATGCATAAGCCAAGCAAATTTTTAATACCTATAGGAAACCACAAGCCCCAAATGCTAATGTCTGCAAGTAAAATAGAAGATTCAATGGCTAAAAATGTAAATGGTTGCTAGTAAGCCACATGCCTTAAGACTTTATCAAGGCACTGTCAAATCAGAGAAAATCACGTATGCATGAAGTTGTCACCCGTCACCTTAGATATTCATTTTTATTTATTGGAGCTTCATCTCTTGTGCAATGAGTGACTCAGGCTGCTCCAGGATCCAGCATCTTTCACAGTAATGGGTTCACTAAAGCTGTAGCACTGCTCTTGGCTTCTGCTCAGCAGTTGGCCTGAGGTTACAAACTGTACTGTTTATTGAGCCTCATTAAAACCACTGTCATGTGGAATCARCTTAGCTGGGCTTTAAGAAAATATAGAATTGCCTAAACGTGCAATTCCCTTTCAAGTTGGAATGTTTAGTTTGTACCATATTCCAGTGATTCTAATGATGATTCTAATCATATTCCATGAGCAATAAATGGTCACATGTGTTTGTTGGTTTAAAACCTCACTCTGCAAAGGTAGTAATTATACTGAAATAATTCAAAGTTGGCTCCCAATTAATGATGCAACACAAGATCTGTCAAAGTAAAAAAACTCAAATCCTAGTCATGGAGGAGTTGTAAATGCACAGTATGYATTCAATACTTTTGGCAAGAAACCAAGGAAGTATTTCAGATTTCATATTTAATGATCAGTTTATCTAGCCTGCCCCAGAATATTTATTGAGCTGTTATCTCACACACTATAAAGCAGTGACAAAGTGGGTTCTGCATGACTGCTATTAAATATCCTCAGTGTGCCATTACAACTGGTAGCCTTTTTGTAAAACAAGACCTTAGCAGCTTGTGCTATATTGTACAGTAATTGATATAACAAGCCTGTGATATATTATCATAGTGTTYCTGCTCCAGAAGTAGGGCTGGCTTCTTGGAGATACCAAGGAGAAAAAAAAACAATCCCCTAATACATTTGTATGATCCCTCAGAACTGTTTTATTGGTCCATTCAGAAAGGGAGTGTTAGAAAATAAGTATGACAGAAAGGGGTATTTAAGTAATCATTATAAAGATGGAACATGGGTAACAGTTTTAAAGGGGAAAAGGGACAGGTTTAATAAACCTTTCTAAGCCTTTTTCCTATCATAAATTGTGATAAAAAATAAAAGAGAAAAAATGAAGTCAAGCCACAAGGAGATAATTCTGARCACTAACATCAATTAACAAAAAATTCATCCAGGCATTGAACTTGCTTCTGCTAACATCAGCAGCAAAATTCTTGGCAATTGTGTAAGATGACATCTAATGCAGGAAAATTAAAAGCTCCCTTATCGAACTAGATGCTGCAGTAGTTTCCTCTGGGAATGAAGCTCTTTTCTTCTCAAGTTATTCCTATTACAAACAATATTTAAAAGAACTTTCACCCACACAGGGAACGGAATTCCTTCTCCTGTGTTACCCAAAAGTGTTCAGAGCTGGGACTTAGCTTTAAACTGATGTAACTTATAGATGAGGGTCYAATCTCATGACCAGAAAGTTCACTGTTAACTCACTGGATGACGCATGCCAATGCAGAGTGGGGACCAGAAAGAGGAATAAAGATATATTTGGTATCCTTGGGGTATACCACTGGGAAGCATTACCATACTCTCATGGACAGAATTACCTCCACAACTTGCCAATCCATCTTCTTCATATTCCTTCTTTAAATTCTCTTCACTGTATCAGTTTTCAGGTTCTTTCCTGCACCTTCCAGGGAATTTCTGTATGCTACTAAGCATGCATGGAAAGAAGACTGCTAAAGATATGTGTTGTTCAGAAAAAAAATCAGATATATGAAATTCATCTTGTATATGGAATACTTGATTCATTTTACATTTATATGTGACTATTTTAAGTCCAGACATAAAATGGGGGGAAGGCTGAGGAAATTCAACGTTAGCTTACAGCRGAAATTGTAGTTATTTCTTTCTCCTTCTATTCTGAATTATATTTTTTTTTGCTACAAAGTAAATTCAAGACTCAATAGGGCATCAGGAATTAGCTCTTCCATGTGAAATTATCTTTAAATTTAATCCAGTAATTTTCTGACTGCTTAAATTTGGTGCCATTATGGTTCTTAGCTGTAAATCATACTCTCAAGTAATCACCAGAGAAAGAAATAACCAGATCAATTTAAGTATCTTTACTGTCATCCACTAACCCAGCAGGCCAAAAAGAACTGTAAGAAAATAAATGCAAAACTCTTCAGCATCATATTTGATACAGTGATATCAATCTTGTCTTCTTTCTTTTCCTGTTTGAAAAGTTATGCAAATTTCTTTTCATCTCTCTATCACTAAGATCGTTTCAAGTGAACAGTAATCTGATAGTCTGTTTYATAGCCTCTTTGGAATATTCTTAAAAGTCTAGGCTTTCTTTTTTTGTTACTGTATCAAAAGTGGCTATTATTAAACACCAAAAGAGAGTTTAAAAGTCAGTCATTTTAATGAAAGAAGTCAAGAAAATTGAAATAATCCCACTCCATCTCATGGTGACATGCAAAAGCAACGCATTAAAAAGATTTGGCAAGTTTRAGAGCAAACAGGAGACGGATATGCAGGAAGCAGTAATAAAGCAACACTTCAGCACTGAAACTTCTACTCTCCTTTCATTAGCACAATGAAGCAAACATTTAACTACTGTTAAAAAAAAAACCAAAAATAATCAGGTAAAAACCCAAACACTCTTCTATTAATGAAGTAGTTCTATGCTGAAATAAAAAAAGCAYGCCTTCTTAATGACTCAAGAAAACCTAAATCCAAACTAATGAGTCAAAAATAGCAATGTCTTCATCTTGTGAGTAAATTTTCATTCAGTTGTACTCAAACCCCTCACACAGAAATAGGAATTATTACTGTGGTCCATTATTATGGCAGATGAAATACCAGCTGATGTGAATCATTAGACCCTCATCCAACAAGCTTTTCCTTCACTGCAGAAATGGGAAGTGGATGGGCAGTAACTGTGATGTCTGCAGTYTGCTCTTGGCTTGGTGATGGCTTCACAAGTAACCTTGGCAGATCACGATGTTTTTAGAATGAGATATCACTGTTGGCCACTTTTTCTAGAATGAAAATGCTGTGTGATTTAGCCTCATCACATAACAAGAACTAAAGCACCACAAAAGCCAGTGTAGAAAACCACTGTGAGAACAGGGGTCCAATTACTGACCAGCAGCCAGCACCCACGAGCAAAACCTCAGGATAGCTTCTCCCACACTGTTGTCAGCCAGAAGTTTCATTCCCTAAGCAAAAGGGGTTTTTCTGGTAACCCTTAGAAAAAACATCACACTGTCTTCAAAAAATCCTTAGTGTTTCATTACTGCTGAATAATGCGGAAGATTTTTTGAATTCCCTAGAAATCTGCAACATCAGCTCCACAGGTTAATTGACTTTTTGTGTTAAAAAAAATACATGTATTTTCAGTAGGCATAAAACAATGACCTTTTAAATGTTTGGGGCTCTMAATATTATTCAGAGCACAAATGGCATTAGAGCAAAGGGGATTTACGTAGCCCTCTCTGCTTTTCTTCTTTTTGTGATCACCTTCATTCCGTGGTCCACTGTKCACTTTTCCTTATTCTATTTTTGTTTCAATTTTATTTTCTAAACCTAAATACATCAGAAAAAACCTAAAACTTATGACTATTATGTAAGACACCTGGACTGTTTCCCCCATATTTTATAAATTGTAATTTCTGTTGTGCTATGTCTTAATTAATAATCCTGAGTCTAGTCATCTTTCTAGAGCCATCAAAATATTTATACATATGTAAACTTCTCTGTCCCTAATTTTCATTCACTCCTCACTCCTTTCACTTCTCTTTYCTTTGTCTCATTTCTTTATTCATTCAGTCTTTGCAGCCCTCTTATTTACTGYAATTTGCACAGTGGGGAAAAAGAAAAAAAGCAGAGTACTTACCATGAACTAGTTGTGCTCAGAAAAGAAATAATAGGAAATTTTATGGCCATTTCATTGCAGACAGATTAGGAACAGCATCTGTGTGGCACTGAGGTGTAAGATGCAGCTCTGGCTGGACAAAGCCCACTTTTCCCAAGGAACCCCCAGGATGGCTGTGGATAGCAGCAGTGCCCATTTAAAACCCAGGATCACCATGACAGCAAACCACGCCATCCACATTACAGGAAACATCTGTCATTATTTTCACCTCATAGATCACGGTCTTTAAAAGCAAAAGACTGCACAAGCACACYGAGAGACAGAAATCTGAGCCAGACACTAGATTCAGAATGTTTGCTAAAGACCAGATTTAAAGGTGGATATTAGATGTCTCTTTCTCCTCTATCTGCCAAACATTTTAAAAATTTGATTGGGTTGAATGAAAGTATCCATCCTGAAGAGCACATTAGCTGTGAACATGACGTAAATCCAGATTTTTGCATGGCAGAAAGCTGCCCTTCCTGCACTGCTGGAAAAACCGAAGGACGTCATTTCGCTCTCGAATGCACCCACACAGTTTGTGTTGAAGCCAATGTACCACTCACAGTGGTAAACGCTGTTCTTCATGATTACAGCTGTGGTCACTGGGCACTTTAGATAACACTCCACGTTTGTGTAACATCCCACAAATCTCATAATAAGTACCACACTTCGTGGCCCTCTCCCACTGCCTGGGCAGGACTACTGGGTTTTGAGCAGAACATTTCCCTACCCTGTATTTTGACACCTACTTGCAAAACAGAGAAGGTTACTCTGTGGGAAGCTGCGAGTGTGTACCTATTGTACCTCTGATTTTCAGTTCCTGAAACCTACTGATCGTCTTTCTGAAGCCAAATGTCAGCTCTACTTCATTATATCCAAAGCATACTCACAGAGGACATATCTCACCTCTTAGCTTTCCTGTCTACTGAAGCAACTATTTCTCTACCACTATGTATAGAAAAAAGGGACAGGGTGCTTTTAACTGGCATACAAATACAACTCTGCACTTCAGGAGAAAAGAAAACAGAAAGACTGTACTGAAAAAGTATTAGAATACACACAATTAAAAAAAAWTCCCAAATATCTGACAGCAGAAATGAGATTTTTACCTAGATAATGCAATTTCTTATTTTTCTTATACTCCTGTAGCAGGAATGAAATTTTTACCTACATAATGCAATTTCCTATTTTTCTTATATTCCTGTATCACCACTTTCACCAAAATGCAATGYTTTAAATTAAAAGGCCTCAGCTCCTCCTCTTCCTTGGGAGATATATGTAGACATCCCACTGGGAAGGGATGTCTGTAACCAAGTGGCAGCTGACCATTTCTGATCTCACTTCAGCTGAGATGACCCAACAGGCTCAATGGGTCATGCCTCCCAACAGTGACATGAGGTACAGAGATCTCTCACAAGGAAAGGGAAAATGTTACTGCAAAACACATGCCTGAAATTGCTAGAGATTGATGAGGCTGTAATTTTGCTRTAAATAACAAGGCATCTGCTTGTACATGCATAAAACGGAGAGATTGTCACAAAGAAGGCACAGCATACAACTAAACCCTTTTGCAGACATTGCAAAGAAAACCATTTGATCTTGTCAAAACACTAATGCCTCAAAACATGACTTCACTCGGYGATTCCTGGCTGACCATCTCCAGCTAATGATACAAGCAGGAAGGACCATCTGAGAAATCCTTTATCAAAACACTCATTAAAAATGTGTTATATCCACTGGTCAAGGTCAATTTTTTTTTCTTATGAAACACATACAAGAGGACATACAAACAGACAAAAGGACAATTTACTTAAATCAATAAGTAGTAACACCTGCAATGATTTCCTGCAATAGTAGAAGAAGGTGCACATTTGAGAGAAGAGTATCTCCTCATCTAGGTTACAAAGCTCTTTAAAATACAGCCAGAACAGCATTCAGTYCCCTTTGGTTGCAGTGAATAGTTTGAAGGTTGAAATTACATTCTCTGTCGATCACTGSAAGACAGGCATAGGGACAGACTATTGAAAAATTTCACAGTGTCCTTTTGGCTGCCTTCCAGTCCCATCTCCAAGTGGCTCCTATTCTATTTAATGTAACTGGAGTCTACCCTTAGGATGAATATCTTTCTTCCTGACARTTTTTGTTCTTTTTCAAGGCAGGGGAACAGCCACAGACCAACAATGACTGCTTCTCTCGAAGCCTCAGCTGAAGGGCTCCAGAACAGAACAAACATGGCCAAAATGACTGTCTTGCAAATGACTTTCTCATTTGCACTGAAAATGTAGAGGATACAACAGCTGAGGTTAGGTTAATCCCAGAAACAGAAACGTTTCTCAGTTGAAAAGATTTTGAAACAGCAATGGGTTCTGAGGAAAATCTGTTCCATAGCTGCAATACACTGCAATCAGTCAGAAAAAGATAAATTCTTGCTAAAAGATTGTAAACTATAACTGATTCTTGTAGTAACAGTGTGGGCATTTTTAATAAGGCACAGGCTAAACAGGCTGGCTGCATATGAAAGSTTAAGACTGGGATCAGGGATTCCAGAACAAAACCCAACCTGCTTAGTGAATAGCCCTGGGTTTTAATTGCTRATGTAATTACAAACCCTGTTTGTACTGAGCAGATATTAAAGCTACAGCAGTGCACAGGTTCAACTCACACACATCATGTGTGTAACCTACAGCACCCTTGGGGCACACACCACACATACAAGGACATGTACCATTATGTGATTGTTTGTCATGGCTACTGGCCCCAAAATTAGCCAAGCCCCAAACTGACCAATTTCTGCGGGTAGAGTTACAAGTGTCCCTGGCTGTGAGGCTTCACCAGTTACCAATGCTCCTCATGGACCTTCTTCMCACTCTGCACTGCAGATGTTTGTGCAGCACAGAGGCTCTGAGGCACACAATAAATTGGTACCTTCTGCTTGTTATATCTGCAAGAAGCAAAACACTAAGGAGTTTAGCAGACATTTCTGCTCCCTAAAATAGCCAGGACTGATTCACATTTACCCTGACTCACATAAGTTATCACAATCACATTACCTTCAGCAAAAACATCAGTTAAAAGGAATTTGTGTCAGGGACACAAGCAAAGAACTATTCCATTACAGAATGCCTGTGCTGGGAAGTTGTTAACATCTTCAGCAATTCCCTTAGGAAATGTCAACAGCAGCACCACAGAAAAGCAAACSTATTTGTTTGTCTAAATATTAAGAAGAGCCTGAAACAGTTTCTAAAATGTCAACAAGAAAACCACACTCAGAACCAGCATGGTTTCTTTTTGTTGCAAACATAAATAGTTCTCCTGTTAGTTTGGAGAGCAGTCGATGGGGAATCAGCCTGGGTACCASAGTGAAGCAGATATTATTCTTTGCAGTATGCAGGAAACATATTAATCATGCAAGTAGAAATCTTTTTTGAAGAAAAGAAAGATACTATGTCTCTTTGGAATAAGAAAAGTAAACTAAATATTATGTTTTTGAAAAAGAGGGAAGTCTAAGGGATGGCTAATATTTGACATCTACCGTGTTACTCTCTTCTGCACACAGTGAAGGGTGAAGTATCTTGCACTTAACATTGCTTTTTTCTTTTACATACTGCATAACACAGTCACAAGACCCTAGTATAGACAACTGCACAAACAAAACCTACTTTCCAAATATACAACACTCTTAAGAAACCTTCCACAGTTTTTAATATTTTGAACATTATGCAATACATTGGTGTTGTTATTGCATAATATATATAATATCATTGTTATTTCTCATTATCTTTCCTGTGTAATAATTAGCAGAGCTGCACTCACTGGTTTTTATTGCAAATAGACCCATATAAAATCAGCTGGAGGTTCATTCCCTCTCTCCTCTGCACCTCAGAAACAGCACCAGAGAGCAAGCAGCTGCAGATCCCATCCATTCCATCTGGAGAGGAGAGAAAGGCTGCAGTGCTCAAAAGGAGGTGCCAAGCACAAATAACATCCAGTACAAACAGGCCTGGGATTTACTGTTTCTGTGGAATTTTAGTAAGCAGGAACTGGCTTTATCACATGGAAATAGAAACCAAGCCACAGTCAGGTACTGTCCATTATTCAAAGCTTGTTTATTACCCTGCAAAACATCTGGAAGAGACAATCACTGCAAGGCAATCCAGTATGGATCTCCCTTCTCCGTTAGCACAAGGCAAACCCTTCTTGCGCTCCCCCTTCACTACATTTCCTGCTGGCTACACCCAGCTCTTCACAGCCACATCTACCAGCCAAACCATATTTGGTCCTGTTTTAGCTAAACCTTCTCTACCATGTCTCAGCCTTCCTGGAAACTRCCAAGAGAGGACACAGGGCCTCCACCACAGGTTATGTGATAAACTACTTTTGTCACTTTTTTTTCACTTGAGAGTTTGGGAAACACAACATAATCTGATTAATTTAACATAAATAACTAACAGGGCTCCTTCCAATTCAAGGATAGTTAGTTTGCTGTTGCCTTTATAAATAAGGACAGAACTTTAATAGAGTATAAATGTGCAGTTGTGCTTCAAATCTTTTAGGAACTTGCTATGTAAAAATAAACTCACTGTTAACAATAAAATGTAGTTATTTTGTCACTATGAGTTTCCATGCTTATCACATCTCCAATGATTTACAAGTTCTTTTCTTTTTTTTACTTTTCCTAACAAGCACAAGGATATTTTTCATTGCTGAACACTTGGGCTGGAAGCTGAAAGTCAGCTTAGATGCTTGCTCATTAATTAGTAATTAGGATTTTGCAGGTCAAGTTCTGCCCYAGTGTTGGCTGTCAAGTTACCTTTTACTGCATAAATGTTAAATACACAGCCCCATCCTCACCCTGTACTGATAATTATAAATGTAACTATCTCTATCCGTGGGAGCTGATGGTTACTGGACATGCTAGAGGACAGGCTGGGAACAGAACTGAGCTCAGCTCTTCATCTGAATGTATTCTAGTGAAAACAGACAAGAAATCCACTGACTACCCTCACAGCTCTTAATGCCTTACCTTAAGCAGGGGCAAAAACCCACACCTGTGACTTTTGTGAACAGCAGATGTGAGACATAAAGGCAGTTTTATTGTTTTGTTTGGAAGAACTCCTCAGTTTYACTTAGAATAAAAAGTATTAAGAAAAGAGTTATTCGTTATTCCAACTCAACAGGCAGCAATCACAGAGCAATGAGCTCTCCAGTTTSTTCCTGATGAAATAGCAATTGTGAGGAAGGAAAAGCTGATACTCRGCATCCATATCAAGGGGATAGAAAGAGTCCTCCCTCCCCTGCCACACAGACAGATGCTCTATCTCTTCTGGATCCTGCTGATAACAYACACTCCTGAGGCATCTTCYGTTATTATCACAGACAGYGCAGACATGCTATGCCAGCCTTCTCTAGTATTCCTGATCTCCTATAAACACCTCAGGGTTCCACACATTTAATCTGCTTTATATCTTCAAAAGCAGTTAACTTATTTGGGGAATTGAAGGGAATGTACTTAATTCAAAGGAGCTTGCTTATAGGGGTTTTTGAGGATGAGTTATCTAATAAGGAAGACCAATTAAATTGAGTAAGATGATTGTCAACATACATTGAATACAGTAAGATTACTTTTTTCCTCAGCTGTGCCCCTCAGATCTCTAATTCCCACTGAACAGAGGGAATATGCCCAGGAAAAAGCCTCTATTACTATTGCTACCTGTGACCRCAACATCACTTGGAATTCTGCTGCAAAGGCCGTTGGCAGCTGAGACAACACGGTGCTGATGCAGAGCASTCTTGTTTCCAGCTTACAATCTGTTTCTGCTACTGATGTAAATATATTTTTARTATAAAAGAGTGCAAGAAAGACATTGACAAATTGAAGCCAGAAGAATTGGTTTCTCCATACAGAAGCAACTGTTTTCCTCCAATACYAGCACAAAATAAAACCAGTTCC
>NW_026623490.1:0-48454 GCF_030028575.1 Malurus melanocephalus | reverse complement strand
TTTTTTTTTTTTTTTTTTTTGCTACTAAGTTTATGTTCCAATCAGAGACGCTGTACTTGAACCTGATGCTTCCACACAAGCACACCTCTTGTCCTTCACATTGATTTTTACTAACAAATCCTGACTAAATTTGTATGCTTAGAGGATCCTAGATTCAGTTTTCAAGCAAGAATTTTTTTTTTTTTAAAAAACCCAAAGCAAGTAAACATACATTTTGTTTCAGTGTCACAGTCTCCTTTCAAATATCAGAGAACTCTTACCATCAATAACTTGCACATATCTCAGGGGGATTTTCACAGACAATACAGGAAACAAACCAGCCTTAAGCAATGCCCTTGTGAAACATACTGCATACCACATTTTTACTGATTTCTGTAGTTTCAAATGCCTGCTTCATGGCATATGTAATATATATGCAACAGTACCTGCTTCTTTTTTAACACACTAACATTCACACACTCACAGAATGCAACAGCTGCATGTACAAATAAACATCAGTTATTGTRGTTACCAAAGAGTCAACTCAAAATACGTTTTCATTTGGAATATTTTTTAACACCCACTGTGTGTACAAAACCAAAATTGCGTCACTGAAAATATCTACAAATAGAGAGAGACAAAGCGGCGACAGCACCCCCACGTGGGTCAGGATGGCCGAGCGGTCTAAGGCGCTGCGTTCAGGTCGCAGTCTCCCCTGGAGGCGTGGGTTCGAATCCCACTTCTGACAACCCTGTTTTGGGGCCGTGGCTGAGGCTTTTGGGTTTGTCTACTTTGGGAAAAAAAAAGATAATTAGCAAGAATTCATTGTTCTCCCCAGCTTCCTGAGTAGGGAAGGTGGAAGTGCTGCTTTCATCCTCCKGTTACCCACTGACAAGGAGAGGCGGGAAGGTCTCAAAGTTGTGACAGGAGACATTCAGACTGCTCACTAGAAAACACTTGTTTACTGAAAGGGTGATCYAACACTAAAATAGGCTTCTGAGAGAGGCAGCCAACACCCCAAGTCTGTCAGTGTTTTAGAGGCATTTGGACAATGCACTTAAAAACTTGCTTTAACTTTTTGTCAGCCCTGAATTGGTTCAGGTTGAATCAGTCGATGATCACTGCAGGTCCCTGCTAACTGAACTATTCTATTCTGATCKATTTTAAAATTTTTAAATGGTGTCTTAAATGAAAATGGAAGATCTAATTGTTTCAGCCTATAGGAGGGAGCAGTTCACAGCGCAACCCCCAAAATCTGGTGGGGTTTGGCTTGTTCCCCACCACCACGCCCGCAGAAGCCCTCCCTCACCTTCCCTGCACCAGCTCTGACCCTGGATGCCAGGCCAGACACCTCATCGGTGCAGTGACAAATGTCACTGCCCCAAAGTATTCTGCTGCTTTAGGGAGTGGCACTCGCCTGCCAGGCAAACACCCACAGGGTCCTGGCACTTGCTGAAGTGGCAGAAGAGGAGTGAGCAAAGGAGWGCATGAGAAGGCAAAATCTCCCTCTCTCCCTCTTTTTTCCAGAGGTGAGCTGTGATTTTGGCTCCAGGTGTTTTCTAAAACTATAGCTCCCAGCTCAAAACTAGATGCTTTTTTCTTACTTTTAATTTGCTCTCCAAAATACTCTGGATATTGTTTTGTGTTCTTGTTTTGTTAAAATTTAAAAACTTCAGCAGATATGAATCAGTAAACTAATTAAATTTTCATATTATATATTTAGGGTTAAATACATATTAAGTTAAATTCTAGAATACAAAGTATTTCTGAGAGATAAGACTACAAACAAGAGTCACAAGAACATTCTTCCCATGAATGAAGTGGAAGATTAGGATTTTTGGTTAATGCTAAATATCCAGTACTGCACTCAGYAGACATAAGCTAATGACCTCTGAAAACACATAACACTAGATCACTATAAATGAGCAGCTAAAACAGGTGAATCAATGAATTATTCCAGGGGAAGAAACAAGCWGAGGTAGTGCTTTAATTATGTGACATCAACACAAACTCTGACAAAGGTAACTAATTTCTTCCATCTGCAAATACTATTAAACAATCCTTGAGCCGAGTGCTACCTGCACAAAACACTTATTTACCACACCTTGTGTACAGAAGATATGCATCTGGTTTTCTCCAGGACTTAACCCATGGGCTGGGGTTAACCCATCCATTCTTACTGCCTGTCACCATAAACAGGGATGCTTTCATCTCCTGAACTCTTAAAGGGTTTAAYTCCACATTCCTGACAGCAATTCTACCAGCACTGGAATTCTGAAAGCAGCACATTTGCCTGAACATACAGCAAGTCCAAGATGTCTGGATTTGCCAAACACAACAAAATCAATAGATGGCCACCTAAAGCAGGGACCCTGAACTCTGAAGTTGCAGGATGAGGGGCTGGCTGGTCTTCCTGTGGGATTCATTTTGGATGAAGCCTGAAATCAACATCAAGTCCCACCAATACAATTTACAATAGTAGTATATTMTCTACATTATAGAGGTGTCAAATCAATATTATTAGAAGTTATTTGATCTAAACTAAGAGTGTAGACTCTTCTTAAAGTTTGAAGAAAAAAATGTAACTGAGGTAGAGATATAGACAGATATACATCTAAACCATTAAATAATTATATGTYACCAGAGAAACAGCAACTTTGAGGTCCTGAATATAATTTGCTTCATTTCATTTATGACTATTTAAATCATATAAATCAAAACAGATGTATTGACAGTATGAGATGGTTTAAGCATCCTAGAAAACTACTGATGAGAAGACCACTAAATAATTATCCATTCAAATACCTATTCAAAACTGCAGCTTTTTTCTACAATCCCTTCCTGACCCTGTTTCAATTCCCACTGAGAKGCTTGCATGGGGGCCAGAGAGAGAAAGAACTACACAGGGCTCCAGCCACCATTCAGGATAAGAAGAACCCCAATTCCAGTGGCAGTTCACAAGCTACCTCAGTGGTCCTAGGATTTTATGTCCTGATGCAMATCTTCTATGAAAAAGAAGCAACATAACACATGTGCAGCATCACAGGATAAAAATCCTRCAGCCAAGAACTCTTCACAGCTTGTAGTTAACATAATTTCCCTTCTACTAACACACTGTAATGGGTAAATTATATATGCAGATAAGATTTACTTTGGATTTTCAATATAATCACGAAATAAAGCATAATATTCTTCCAAGCCAATTCTTCCATAATTACAGACTACAAGAATGAACAAAATGAAAGAGGAAGGGTTAAATCCTAGGCCATCATAAACAACAGAGACCATAGGACTTCATCAAGATATCTCTGTATAAAGTTCAATTCCTTGTTCTCAAGCAGATAGTTTTTCTTGAATTAAAGGCCCAAACAGAACAAATTAATATTATGTGTGTAACTGTCACTTTTACAAATATGGACCAAATATGGCAAACCACATGTTAACTCATAGGAACAAGTTCTGTGGAGACATGTCTCTTCCTATAAATTTGCTTTCAGACACTTTCACAAGATGGACTGGACAGAATCTAAAGAGGCATTTGACAGGAAGAAAAACAATAATTTTAAAAAGTTATCTGATTATCAGTATGTATACTTGGCATKTCAAAATCACATGCCAGTATCTACACTCGTTTATATAAAAACCATTTAGTGAGGCTAGGAAACATTTCACATGAGTATGTTCAGCTCTGTAATCAATTTAAAATAAAAATAATCATATTAGCTAGACAAGATCTTCAGACTYAAATAACTTTCATTATTAAAGGAAGCACACGATCAATTTTTTCTGAGATTGAAACTGCATGTATCTTAGCCATTGCTAGTCACAAGGATTGAGAGCAAACTCTCAACATTTGCATGTGCTGTGAATATTTCCTGTGAGAAAATGTCACATGGTGAGAAGTACAGAAAAAACAAACAGCTCAGAAATTTTTCCTCTCTATGGCATGATGCACAAGTGAGTATTTACTTCTGGTAAATAAGATATAGAGAATGGCAAATATTTCCCTTTTTCTTGGTTTGTTTTTTTTTTTTTTGGTTTTGGGTGTCGTTTTTTTTGAAGAAAGTGACTATACACTTTTTCAAACAAATGTATTTCAAGGGTTCCAATGCAAAAAGGAGGTAAAAGCCTTACTAAAGGCCACTTTGCTTTCAGGAAGCCTCTATTAAATACAACCTTTAAATTAATAAGGAATAAAGATTCCCTTGCAGCTTCAGCCAGAGCTCTACATGTGAGCAGAGCTCTTATTGACCAGAAGGGGAAAGAACAGAGGCAGACCCCACACTTTGTGTGAAATCCCCCTGGAGATGTTTCAGGGGAATAGATAATTTTATGGGATAGATAATTCAGGGGATAATTATGGGAATAGATAATTTTACTGCTATCACTACTGCACCATCCTACATGTRAGGATATTGCCACTGAGAACTTACTCCTTCAGACAATTTTTTTTTTCTCACAAACAAATGGTTCTCAGCAAACACTCCTTATCCTGATTTTATGAATGTTGCCCATGGACTAGGGGAGAATATAGCACAGCAGAGACCATCTCATATGCTCATCACCAAGCACAATGGATACCCAGATCTGATCTGATCTTACCACTCAGCATGAGTCACTGAACGACTGAAATAGATGGAAACTACTCCCAGTGTTTCTCTCCTGACACCAAAGCCACACAGCACTTTGAAAAGACTTAGATGAAGTTCAGACAAGTATATGCTAAGTATGGGGACACTGAGGGATTTCTGAGATTTCTCATTACTTGTACTGCTCATTAGTGGATAAGACAGTATATTTCCAACACTTTGTGGTTTTCAAAGGTTTTTTTTTTTCAAAACAGAAGTAAAAGGAATAATCAGGATACCACAGCTCACCTGCTCCCTTTGCCATTGAAGCAAGCCTACACTGACAGTTCAAAGCATGTCTGAATTTGCGTTTATCTTACTGAGAAACAATCCATTATCAGCCGCTAATGATCTTTTTTTGCCCTAATGAATCTACCTTGAAAGGAATCTACCTGGGCCTCCATGCTGTTCACAGTTATTAAAACATGAAAGTTGGACTAACTCTGTTAAGGACATTGATGGTTAACTCTGATGTCAATTAGGTGTCAGCTTTATGAACTGGAATCTATTCAGACAATGCAAGTCAACCATTGTATTAAAGATGATGCCTGCAGCAGCTCTTCTCTCAGTACAAGAGTCCTGAATCTCCAYTGGCATAACTCACAGTGCAGAGACGAAGGCCCAAAGGGCAGCTTTGGCGTGAGGAAATACAGGTGACTGGAAAGTGAAAGTAACACAGAGCTGTTTCTGAYAGCACAGAGAGCCTTGAGACAGCACAGGCAAACATCCCCTGCCACAAGCCAAGCTTGTGTTAGATCTACAGACAGACATGGTCAGAATATGGGGCTGCTTGTTATTCTTTCTGCTGCTAGTGCTCTTTCTAAAAACTTTTGGCAAAAACAGTATTTTTTTTTTTTTGGTAGGCAGGCCTGTCCTTAAGCCAGTCTTGCTCCATTTGCAAAAGCCACATTCCTGTTTTAAAGGTAATGTTGTCTTTTTACTGTCAGCCAAACTGTTAGTTGTTTGCTGCTAGGAATAACAACCCTTATCTCAAAGTAGTAGAGTCACACTCATGTTTAACTGGAATKAATTTATTTTCCTTTTCCTTCAGTGCTAGTTCCAGTGCTAATGCYAGGTTCTGGCAGCTCCCACTCTCCCCAGCACAGCACAGCATTATTTGGATGGTGCCCATTGCTGCTGCACAGCTACACAAACTCCTCACCAAAGCACTCAGCATCTTCCATGCCTCCCCAAAGAGGAGAGCCCACAAGCTKTACATCATACAATCGATAAGGACAAAAACCCTCATGCAAAATCTCAGTGTCAGGACTCCCCCTGGGCTTCCCTGCCTGGATCACAGTAGCTGCATTGCTTTAGCCTCCTCTCCTAAATAATCTGTCCTCTATAGACTTACTCCTTATCTGCAGTGTAGCCCAATATCGTCCTAACACACGCAAGAACATCCATGCTGGATCAGACCGATGGTCAGTCCAGCTCAGAATCCTCTGGGATGGTGGCCAAGACCAGCCCTGAGACAGAAAACAATACAGACAGTGGCAGACAGCAGGACAAAAAGTAAGACAAAGCTTCATTGCTTCCAGAAATTTGGGGTTCAGAGGCTTCTTACTGTAGAGGCATTTTTTGTTTCATAGCCGGAAAGGTCCCTGGGGATGGTGGGGCCTCTCAGGATCTTCCTGCTCTGAGCCAGCTCAGCTGCAGCAGATTGCTCAGGGCCACAGCCAGTTCTGATTGTCTGCCAGGACAGAGACCACATAATCTTGTGGCAAACTCTTTTGGTGTTTAACCACACTCCCATTTAAAAAGGGGGTTTTGGCCTTTTTCTGAAATTTTTAGCATTCACATGCTGCTGCAAAAAATTGTAGAGCCTGTCTGTGCACTGCCTGAGGAAATGTGTGCAAGCCAGTTATGGTAAGAGCAATGTTCTTCATGTCTTCCTACACTCTGCACATGATCAAGGCTCTYCCTTAATGTAAAGTGATGAATTTATAAAGATTTTAAGACCATAGCAAAGGTTTTAAGACCCTAGCATTCATTACTTTAATTGGAGTACTCTGAGATACATTATTTTTCTGGTTTCTGGGTTTTCCTTATGTTGTTTATAAGGATTCCTGTCTTAGTCATGTGGAGGCATCTAGCATTGCTCCATAATACCCAGAGAAATAAGAAAATTCTGTTTACAAGTAGTTTATCATTATAAATGCCAAAATATTTCTCATCTCTCCCAGTAAAAAAAATCAGGCAAAATGCAATGATTTGCCAAAAGGTAAATAACCTTTTTATGACATCTTCAATTCTTAGAACCACTCTCATCACTTTTTTGCTCTTATTGTGCATCTGTTGCATTTATTTCTTCCCTTACCAGGAGACTCCCYCTCTGCTATATACATCTAGAAGTATACACACTAAGAAGGAAGCTTTACCTATTCCAGTCTTCAGACTCACATTTATATAAAAATAGCAGGAATAGAGAAAGGTATTAGAATAGAATCATAGGATGGTTTGGGTAGGAAGGGACCTTAAAGATCATCTAGTTCCAACACCCCTGCCATGGGCAGGGACACTTCCCACTAGTCCAGGGTGCCTCCAAGTCCCATTCAACCTGGCCTTGAACATTTCCAAGCACCCACAACTTCTCTGGACAACTTGTCACTCGGTCTCAGCCTCTTCACAGGAGAGGTGTTCCAGCCTCTGACCATCTTTGTTTCTCTCCTCTGGACTTGCTCCAGCTGGTTCATTTCCTTCTTGTGTTGGGGTGCCAGGGCTTGACTCAGTGCTCCAGGTGGGATCTCACCAGAGCAGAGCAGAGGGGCAGAATCCCCTCCCTCACCCCGCTGCTCACGCTGCTTTGGATTTAGCCCAGGATATGTTTGGCGATCCACCAACGTCCCCAAACCCTTTTCCTCATGGATGCTCCCAATCCATTCTCTGTCCAGCAAGATGCACCATTGTGCAGGACCTTGTACTTGGCCTTGTTGAACTTCATGAGTCTTGCATGGGCCCATTTCTCAAGCCTGTCCATGTCTGTCTGGGTGGCATCCCTTCCCTCCAGTGTGCCAACCACACCACACAGCTTGGTGTCACTGCCAAACCTGCCAAAGGTGCCTTCAATCACCCTGCCCATGTCACCACAATTCATCCATGTCACCAACAAAGCTCTTGAACAGTAGGGGTCCAATACTGACCCCTGCAAAATGCCACTGACCCCTGCAAAATGCCACTGACCCCCGCAAAATGCCAATGCTCTGCACTGGGATATCAAGTCCTTGACAGGAACTTTCTGAGTTTGACCAACCAACCAGTTCCTTATCCTCTGAGTGATCCATCCATCAATCCATGTCCTCCAGGTAAGGGACAAAGGATATCATGTGGGACAGTGTCAAATGCTTTGCAAAAGTCGTGGTAGATGACATCAGTTGCTCTTTCCCTATCTGCCAATACTGTAACCCCATCATAGAAGGCCACCAAAATTTTCAGGCATGATTTRTTCTTAGTGAAACTGTTGTGTCACCAATCACATCCTTATTTTCCATGAGACTCAGCACAGTTCCTAGGAAAATCTACTCCATGATCTTGCCAGGCATACAGGTGAGACTGACTGGCTCATAGTTCCTCAAAGTATTTTTTTCCCTTTTTAAAACTAGGAGCAATATTTCCTGTTTTCCTGTCAGTGGGAACTTCACCAGACTGTCATGATGTCTCAAGTATGATGGATAGTGGTTTAGAAACTCATTTGAGAATTCCCTCAAGACCCATGGATGCATCTCATCAGGTCCCATGGACTTGTGCATCTTCATGTTCCTTAGACGATCTTGACCCTGATCTCCTCCAGCGTGTGGKTCTCCATCCTCCCAGTTTCTGCCTTTGCTTTCTGCAGCTTGGGCAGTGTCGCTTGGGCACTTGTCGGTGAGGACTGAAGCAAAATAGTCATTGGATACCTCAACCCTCTCTGTACCCCAGGTAGCAAGGTCTCCCATTTCCTTCTGGAGAGGGCCCACAATTTCCCTAGTCTGTCTTTTATTATTGATGTACCTATAGAAACTTTTCTTGTTGCCCTTGATATTCCTGACTAGATTTGTTTCCATCAGGATTTTAGTTTTCCCAACTTGATCCCTCATTGCCTAGAAAATTTCTCTGTATTCCTCCCCAAGCCACCTGTCCTTGCTTCCACACTCTTTTTTGAGTCTGGTTTTACCCAGGAGCTTCTTGTTCATCCACACTGACCTGCTGAAATTTTTGCCTGATTTCCTTTTTATTGGGAAGAATCTCTCCTGAGTTTGGAGGTGATCTTTGAGTATCAACCAGCTSGTTTCCTCTTCCCTACGAGTCTTTATTCTTTCACTGTAGTTATTTTAAAAATAAAATCTCAGAATTACATTAKAGATGGAAGATCAAGCAGGGACAAAAGCTAAGACTTTGTGGTCAACCCTAGCCCCACACAGAGTTTGTTGGGCAGTTTTGGACTGGCTGGTGAGAGAACTCCGTTCCTCCTGGAAAAACATTTAATGAATAATAAAGCAGGTTTCTACCTTGGTTGAAAGAYGGATAAAAGGGTGGAAAGCACATTGTATTAAAGCCTCTAAAAGACTACAAAGATTACGGCAAATACCGTATGATATAACGAGCCCTGTACAAAAAAGAAATGTTGCCYCCTTTGAACTTTGCTGTAATGCAGATAGAACAATAATTTATATCCCAAACATTATCAAAAATAAATCATGGACCATATTTAGTGGTAAATKAATTATGCTTGTTCCTCAGAACTTCTCTTTTTCATAAAGAACCATCCTTCTAGAYAGTCTGAAGAGAACTGAATGATTTTTTTTCCTCTAACTGTGAGAATGAGGAAATAAAGCTAACATTCCCAYGTGATAAGTTCAATTTCAACAGCTAGAATTTTAATATGGCTACCGAGTTATAAAATATTTGTTATAAAAATTATAYTTGTATTAACAATGAATTTCTGGATGTTTATAAGCTTAAAAACAGCTACAGAAAGGCCAAATCAAAAACACTGCCTGTAGGCAAACCAGGTTCCAGTGTTCTTCTAATAATTACAATTAGGATGCTTAATGAAATCCAGCATATCAGATTACTTTCACAACCTGTACACCTCTGACTTGTASTACCATGACATCTTACAAGTATGGGACAAATGGGTTAGATTTACAGAATAATGCTTTAGTCTTCCCTTCAGACTTATTTCTTGTCCTTTCTGACWAATATTTAAGAAAATATTTTCCAATTAATTGAAAGCCATTTAGTGCTCTCACCAAATTACTCCTCAATGACTCTGGAGCAGACACACTTTCTTTCTCCCAAGTGCCTTTGATTTCTTCTCTGCACACACAGACATGCACTTAATTAAAACTTTCCATTGAAGAGGCATTAGTTAGACACACAAGGCATACCAAGTTGCTCTTAGGCTTCCTGCCAGAAAGCCAGCAGTGCTGGTGCTTTCCTTCATTTACTTTAAAGTGTCAGCAAGACAGGCAATTTATGGCCACATAAATATGGAGCCAACAGCCCATGACCACTATGTGCAGCAAYAGAGCACAGACAGACGGTGAGCTGGTCCCATTCCCGTGGACTGATTCATGTTGCTGAATACAGAATCAGAACACACTTTACCAAAGTGTCTCCTGTAACACCACAGTAAAATACATCACCAGCATGAGTGTTTACAAAAGTGTCAGGGAGCAGCATAAACAAATCCCATTAGCAAAGCATGGGACTTGTGCAGACATCTATTATTCAGCATGTTGAAAATTTAACCTGGGGATTTTATACACATACAGGCAGGATGCAGACATATCACATTGTGAAATGAGGTTTGGTTTTTATCAGGATATTGGGATTTTTGTTAAGAAATAAAGAGCAGGGAGAAAARCCTTTTGTTGTGCTTGTGGGCAGGGATTTAAAAAAGCATCCAAAAAAAGGGAGACATCTGAGAATTCATGTAATTGCCAGAAGCATTTGAAATAGTCTGTAAGACACAGCAACTGCTTTCATTATATGGTACCAGTTCTGCTTCAAAAGGCTTCAGAGATGCATCTGGCAAGCTAACCCTGAGAGAAAATGTGTTTCTGACCACCAGTGTAGCTATCCTTCCATATGAAAATGCAGCAGAAGTCGGGTGATGCCACTTAGCTCCGTTAGGTGCTTATTGTCATATGGGTGCTTTTCRGAATTAAACTGCAATGGTTTCAAATTGAGAGTAAATTTCATATGTAGCAACAATAATAATTCTCTAATCTACAGACTTAATTTCCTGAAAATGAGAGAAATGTTATGAAACTATTTTTGCAKCCAGAATCTAACACAAGCAGCTCTGCTAAGACTAAAAACACACCACAAACATGAGATATCTGCAGGGCACTAAGGCCCAAGCTCAGCATGAAATCTGARCATGAGGGAAAGTTCATCCTTGCCTGGGAAATTTCTTCATGCTTTCCTGTGCCTGAAGAAATGACTGAATTGGGGCATGAGTACYTTCAAGTGACTTCATCATTCAGCAAGACTGACCTTCAGCTTATATCTTGGCATATTTTTCTTTGAAATGCACTTTTTTAAAAGAAAAGCAAAACATTTTCCTCATCCTGCATACTCTCGGTAAAGAGCATTATTAGAAAAATCATGTGAAATCCTGACTGCTATAATAAAAGCAAAATAATTCCACTGATTATGGAAATGCAGCAGTTTGCCCTTCAGCAGGAAATTGAACAKGGTGTAACAGGAAACACATCCCTGTAAAGTGAAAGCCACATACACAGTATATCCTAAGGTCTTGCTTAGAAATTTTGTGCCTCCTGAATCTTCTAAAGCATAAGTGAACTGGAACCRTGTCAAGAAAGGTGTCTGCAGTTTTGCTCACACATTTATTGTTTGAGATCAACTGAGAAACAAAGAAACACTTTGCATTGCACTGCAAAGAAAACAAACAAAAAAGAATCCTGTCACAAAGATGTTAAATCCTCTTTATAATTTCAGGTGCTAGTCCTTGAAAGCTTCTTCTTGTTGAAGAGGGAACTTATGATATTAAAGGTTATAGCTGAAGTGCAAGTGTAATCCTACAATTAAATAATCTGCAGGKGATAATCAGACATTTCCATGGAAACTCCATGATATAGCAAATAAACACATCAGGATAATTAAATAATTTTGAGTCTTAGACTGACAGCATGAAGCTGGTGTAGAAAGGGTGATGATTAACAATATATACACACCAAGTTAGTTGGTTAGCTTGTAAATGCCTTTGAAAGCCTCTACACGAGGCAGAGTAGAGCCTTATTGTAAAATACATTGTTGTAAAAATAAAATTGAGAACACATTAACAGTTTAGAAAAATTTAAACAGACTTAAGTTTATTCTATATTTTCATTYCTAAAAACATACAATATAGTCAGGTATTAATTCACATTTTCTAGTTAAGGAWGCAGTTGCTTAAAGCAATTGTTTAAAAGCTGTTCACCATTGCTTAAAAATTTTGTGACTTTGTATGTATAGGACATAGAATGTATAGGACATAGATGTATAGGACAATTTTTATTTGATAGATTGKAAAATTAAAAGTATTTATTTTCTATCCTTTTATATATATGCAATCATTTCTTTTGGAGTTTAAGCTTCACTATATGAACACTGTGCTTTTTGCATTGTACTAGGTTGGRCTGGGATGCAAGTCATTTTCTTCACAGCAGACCGTATGGTGATGTGTATTGAATTTGTGATTAAAAACTGTTGTTAACACATCAGTATTTTGGCTACTGCTCACACAGTGCCAAGCCCTTCTGTGCTCCCCTGTCTGTGCCTGTTACAYACTCTGCTGCCCCATGGACATCTGTATTCCAGACTGTCTGTTCTGGTTGAACAAAATCCAAGTCTCACAGCTGCCTTATCATTCTACATCAGTCAGTCTCCAGACCCCTAAGCAATAAAACAGTGCAAGAAATTAGAAGTTCATATTCTGGAKTCGGTAGTAAACTTAAAAAAGAGCCCATGTCAGTAGATATTATTTTGCAGTTCACTACCATAACAAAGTTCAGCAATAAGAAAGTTAATTTTCTAACAGAGAAGACACAAAGCATGTTATAGCTTCATTCAAGTAGTGTCACTTCCATTTAAAAAGCAAAAGAAAGGAGATGGAGAGCACCRTGTGAATTTAGGTCAAACTAGATAATTATTTTTGTACACTTACAAATCAAAAAGAAAAAAAATTTGGCATATGCTGTTAGTGCTCAATAATGGAGAGAGCTTTGTGGGCATCCACTGGCCATGCTTTAGAACTTGGCAGGGGTATCAGAACAAGCACAGCAATAGTCCAGGACTAATGCCAATTTAAAACATGAAATTTAGAAACCATGTAAACATAGTCTGTCTGAAACTAAGAGAAAAGAAGAAAGTACACTTACATTATCTTGAAAATAATCTTGAAAAAACTACAGTTTGTTCATATCAGGAGTTTATAAATACACATGATTTCCTTAATTTTCTAATCAAAATCAGATATGAGGAAGTCAGTAACTGTCAGTGATAACTAAAAAGCTGATGTGTCTTTCCAAACATCATCATTCTCCCATACCAATCATGCTATTTGTCCAGCTTAATTATTATCTAAGTTTATAAACATACCAATATGATTAGACACTGAAAGAAAGATTTGTTTTCTATTTATCACAGGACCCAGATTGCTGCTGACAGACCTGGCTTAAGAAAATTGACTACAGCTTTCCAGGATGGCTGATTGGAATATAATTTGGACAGAAAACAATTTGCCTCCAGAAACAACTGCTATGTTATGAAACTCCTGCACCACTGGCCAAGACTGACCTGGCCATCCATCACAGAGCACCMAACCAGCCATCAGCACCCAGCAGAAGCTACCAGCTGCATTGGCCACAGTGCCTCAGGCTGGACTCACACCTGATAACTAAAATGCTCTCCACAAAGAAGAGTACAATAAAATAAAGGCTGAGTTGATATCAAGGCAATCTGAGAGATCAGAGTCCTTTCCTTCTTTTATTTTTTTTTTGCTTTTTCTTTCTTTCCTCCAAAATACATTGAATTAAACCTGGTAACATTAGCCCTCAACAGCCTAAGTGCTGGCAGCAGATCACACAAGATCCACTGTCTCAGCTCCGTTGCCCTTCCTGAGGTTCAAACCAAAGGAGAAGGAGGCACCATAATTATTGCAGGAGTCAGACAGAGTTGGATGTGGCAGCTAAGTTCTAATTACCCAGAGGTACCAGTGGTAGTCTGGGCACTTCACAGGACCATTATGGCATTCTCTGCCAGACCAATTCAAACACACACCATGGGTAAGGCTCTTCAATGGACAAATGGATGGAGCTCCAGGAAYGGAGCAGTACCACACATAGGTTTAAGCAAACGTCCTTACACTGCTCACATTTGGCTTCTCACAATTGCTTCCTTCAGTCTGCTAAACTCATTTAGGGACCAAATGGCTTGGCTCTGAGGGCTGGATTTGTCATTTGGGACATCTTTTGAAGCACTCTGATCTAGGCTAGAAAAGAAAAAGTAAACTGAGTATATCATGCAGGAGAAATACTCTCCAGCTGCATGGACACAGTTTAAATGAGCTATACAACACGGGCTTCCAAACTGCAGAGCATAAATAACCACAAGCAAGAATTCCCCTGAACATCGGATAATGATGGTAGGTAGGCAGACACACACCTTGCAGACCTTGGGTGAGAACTGATTTGGGGCCTGTCTTTCCAGAGCATCTTCCACACATAAATTGGTTCCCACAAAGTAAAAATCCCTTCTCTAAAGTTATTTAAATACTTTTGCCTTCCACATGAGGAGAAGGTTATCAGCAATTGCTCTTGAAAGATGGAAATAAGTACACAACACAAATAATACAACACATCAGGACCTCATTGGTGTGTGTACTGATCTCTGCTATTTTACTGCTGGTGTCTATTGTAGATTAAAATAAYTGGAGAAAAATTAGCATGATAGAGAAACAGATGAAAGCAGAATACAGGAACAACACAGAGAAACCACAACAGTTCAGTATTTATAATCATGGGATCAGCTCTCAAATTAAACTGAAATTAAGAGGAATTCACCTCTTTGTTAGCTATGTCAGTTCACATTAACAACACAGTTCCTTGTAAAGCAGCTGAGAAATACCTGCCTCACATACAAACTTTGTCACAGCTGTTATGATTGGAGAGTCACTTTTACCCATGCAACGGGGATTATCCACTAAAAATTAACTTTATATGCAAAATAAAGAGAAAGATAGTGAAAAAGCAGCTGAGATACCCCTGATAACATCCAAAGATCTGGTGACAGGAGATAACTCAGTTTTTGAGTCAGTTTTTGATACGTTTATCGATTACTGATAACTCAGTTTTTGAAACGTTTTGTGGAGACTATAATTAGTAATGTATTATTAGAACTAATTAAAAACAAATTTTTCATGAAAATAAACCTCAAGTCATACTTTCTTACAGAAAAATACATTTGTTCCTGATTATATTTTCAAATTAATACAGTATTTCTTTTGAAGAAAAGAACTAATATATCAAATCAAGATTACAAAAGTTCCAACAGAGGCAGTTTATTTATGGGACTTCATAGCCTTTAAAAATTATCAGTAAAACCTCAAGATTTTCTCATCCACAATAAATAATTCTCCATGAAAATTAAATAAAAAATGCACTGCAATTGTTAGAATAAAACATCTGACAAGCACTCAGTCACTGCCTAACTAAAATATGGTGCCAATCTCAAGAATACTTGATGCAATTTCCTAGTCTGCACACAGAAGGCTACTATTATGGAAGACCACTGCAACTCTTCCTCAGGAAAGCAGAACATCCTTTATTTATTGCAAGTGCTTCACAACAGTTTGCATAAAGTGAGACATAGCAGGACAAGGTACAGTGGAGAAACAAAGAGCTTCTGTTCCCCAAATGCACCTTTTTTTTTAAAATAAAACTTTGTTTGCAGAAATGGAAGAGAATTTCACATTGTCTGTAATATCCTTATAAGGAATTTTCATTTGCACAGTAATCAAGATTAAATCTGTGAGGAAAAAGACAAAGAACTAAATTTCAAGCCTACCAATCAAACACAATTCTTCATTTTGCCATTGATTTATAATGCTAAGAAAAGAGAAAGAGGTCATCCTAAGAGTGAAAAATTGTTTAGATCAGGCCATAGGGAGGTCATATCAGATTATACTACACAGAGGCAAAAATAACAAACCCAAYTGGATATAATGTAATATAACAATTTATTTCAATTAGTAGAATGTCTTTGATTTATTCAAGTGTTAATACTTTGCAGAGACAACTAATTAAAAGCAAAAATCCTCAAATGAGAAGTTTGCAATTCTGTTACTGTACCCTGTGCAGCAGTTATCTCAAACTCATCACACTCACCAAACAACAGATTCTGTCCTTATCTAAAAATACAAACAAAGTCTCCTTTAATTGGAAAAATACCCTAAAAATGTCTTGCTTATGCACCTTGTATACAAGGTAAGAGAGTCTGGAGTCGCTGCCAATACCACTTCAGCCAGACACAAAACACCCTGCCGAGTTCTGGGCCACGTGAGACAGAAATGCCACTTGTGCAGGCACACAGGGGAACAGGAGCCCCTGGCAGCACCCTGACCCCGACAAGGCTGCAGCTCACACCACAGCTTTGTGCAACTCGAGCAGGAGCTTCAGGAAAAAAAAAAATGAAAAAAAAAAAAAAAAAAAGCTGCTTTTTCTTATCATTTGCCACCTCTGACTACTGCAGACATGCAAGATGCTGCTTCATATGTGTTCTTAAGGACATGGTAGCCTCCCCACTCTACAACAATTCAGAAGAGGAGTATTTCTCCAGGTACCAGATTAAAGGTGCTCTGCCACTGCACAGGGCAAACGTTTCGCTAGGCTGCCATGTGACCGGGGCGCAAGTGCTGAAATCCTTGACTAGCTTCTACTAAAATCTGAAAGCCTACCAAAAAGAACAAAAATCAGGGAGAAGAATGGTTTCTGGTATCTTTCTCTTATGCAGAGAAGTCACAGTCCCCTGCAGAAGACCCTCAGGGGCAGTAGCTGATGTCCTGCCAGGGTGCCTCGGGGTGCCACAAGGGCTCAGGTGGCACAGGAACTGTGGGGGAAGCAGGGCCATGCTGTCTGATGACAGACACAAATTACCTGATGCTCATGAAAGTTGCAGGAAGTAGACACCATGGACTCAAAACTGTTCATTTTTAAGAGACATTTGGGGTATGATATTGAATCACAGAGAATAAGAGACAGACRTTACCTTGTATCCGTACAGATTCCCTAAAATGACAGAAAAGGACCTAACTTACACTTGTGCATTGCTGTCCTAGTGTTATTTTCCATACTAGAAAGCAGGAGGGATGTCCTCCAGCACTAATACAGTGTCTTATTTGGCATTCTTGCTTTGGGGATGCTCTTTGCCATTTATGCTACCTCRCCTGCATGCCATATACCTGTCAAAGTAGCCCAGAGCCTTACAGCAAAGAAAACCTAATCATTGCAATAGAAAAAGTAACATATCTAGCTGATGTGTTTTGTATAACAGTATTTTTTAAAATGAAAAGTTTTTCAATTAGAGTCACAACAGCCATACTATTTTTTTTTAGATGAAAAGCATAACAAAAATGGTGGAAACTGACCTCTTAGTGCCAAACATGATGGTGCAGGCTTGTTTCACATTTATGAATGCAGTGTTCTGCACAGGCTGTTTATATTGACCTGGATGAGAAGAAAAAGAGACATTTTTAAATCAAGAAACTCYGGACCTCGATTTTAATTTTCTGAACAAAAAGTACATTAGTAAATATCTTCCAGTRAAACTTCAGAGAAGACCTGGCAATTTTACAGAAATAAAAAGGTTAGCAACTATGCAAAGCCTAACAAACAAAAGATGGATGTTTAAAAACCTAAGACCAAATCCTACTAGTAAGGCTTAAACCTGGCGTTGTTAGAGCAGTCACTCAAAAGAGTTAGGCATAATTCTATGTGATAGTGCAATATCTAAAAGTTCTTGCCTCTTACAGTGAAATTCATGTGCCTGAGTGAAATACATGTGCTTAAAAGCAGCTAAATAGGTATTCCTAAAATGCCAGTCTGCACAAGCTATATAAATTTATATCTTAACTGTGCTTCAGTGCTCAATTTGTTTGGCAGCTGCGTCAGTGAGAAAATGATGTCAGTCAGAAAGAAAACATTATTATAAATAAGAAATTTCCTGGTGTGGGCCTACTGAATAGGGACCTCAGTAAGTACTTTTATTTGAACAAAGAGAAATTTCAACTTTTATATAAAAACACAATATTAGAACAATTAGGTCAGGTGAAACTGCCTAGTCCAGCCTTCAGCTCAGAGCAGGTATAATTAGATCAGGTTGCTCAGCAATAAGTCCACTTGAATCTTGAACATGTCCACAATCTCTTTTGGAAACCAGTTCCAGTATTTCATCACCACCACGGCAAAAACATTTTCCTAACACCTAATCAGAATTTTCTTTATTATACCTTGTGTCCACTGACACCATATCTGTGCACCTCCAAGAAAAATCTAGCCCCATGTTCTCTAAACCTTCCACTCAGGTACTCGTTGACAGCACTAAGGCAGTCCCTCAGCCATTTCTGAGCCTGAGCTGATTCAGTTCTCTCAGCCTTGTGTTGAATGCCATTTGCTACAACCCCTTGGCCACCTCATTTGGTCTCCACAAGCTGGCATCCTTCAGGTTCTGAGGAGCCCAAAMCTGGACACAGTGCTCCACAGACAGTGTCACCAATGCCAAGCAGAGGGCAAGGATCTTTCCCTGACCTGCTGGGTGTACTTTTGCCCATGCAGCCAAGGGCAACACGTGACTTTCTTTGCTGTAAGGGCACACCCCTGGTTCACGTGCAAATTGCTGTCCACTAGGCCCCTCAGATCCCTTTCTGTACACTGCCTCCCAGACATTTGGTTCCCAGTCTTCATTTTACACAAGATTATTCCATCCCATTGGCAAGACCTTCCATATGCTTTTGTTGAAGTTTGTAAGATTCCTGACAGCTCATTTGTTCAGCCTGCCCAGGTGCCCCYGAACAGCAGCATTGCCCTCCAGCAGCTCCTTCCCTGGGCAGGCAGCGCCTCGCTCAGTGTGYGGGTCCCAGAGAGTCCCCGGGGCTCTGCAGCCCCACACAGGCCAGCAGCAGCCTCCCTTGATGGCCATCTGAGTCAAGGCCTCCACCATCTGAAGGACATTAGCACCAGCTGTGGCAGGGAACRTGTCCTGTGGGGTGCTGAGACCGTCCCTGTGCACCCTCACACCGCCGTAGGCAAATGTGAGCAGCGATGCCGARTGTCCCTGCTGTGCTGATGGCTTGGCAAGGTTGGCACTGCTGCTCCCCAGGAGCTCAACCCTCCCAGAGCAGCATTCAGCCCTTCCCAGCAGCAGCCAGAAGCAGCTCCCAGCAGAACTGAAAGCAGACTCAAAATGCTGTACAAACTGGGAAGAACAAACCATGACGAAGCCCAGGGAGTGCTCTGTGWGCTCTGCATCCTCCCAGCTCCAGAAATCAAGTCCCTTTTGCAACATCTGTTCACAGCACTGTGGTCCATCATTGCCTAAGGAGCAGCTAAGCAGCAATTGGAAAGTGCAGGGCGTGTTCCAGGTCCTCCAGTTTGAAGCTTCTTCCACCAGCTCCTTATCACAGGAATGCAGTTCTCCCAACCTTGGTTTGCTTCCCTTGTGAATGTCATTGCACACACCCTCTGCCCTCACAATGCATAATATTGCTGCTATCAAAACCTTTCTGCCCTACTCCCAAATGTTCAATTCTTTTCAATTCAAACATTCCATCCTAGTTTAGTTGATTTGTTAAATGTAAATGTGTTATCGAAATATAAATGCTTTGTCCATCAGGAAGAAGCTGTCATTACATGATCTTGACTGACAGGAGAATTTTTGTCTACAAACTCCCTTCTAAATTTGTAAGATGCTCAGGGGGACTTCCATCTCCATGTCAGATCAGATTAAATGACACCAGGTAAAACATTTTGTTACTTCCAGATGAGGAAGCAGCATTTTCATAGCACTATATTTCATTATGGGTTAGGGCAGTGACATTTTTGTCTCAATTTACCAGCTGGTCTTAAAGCATTTTCTTTTTTGGTTTTTCTAGGGTTTTTTTTTGTTGTTGTTGTTGTCTCTGTCTTCTTAACTTGTACAGCTGCAATGAGTTGAAGGGAACCTCCCTCTTCCTTTCCATGCCCTCTTGTTCCAGAATCACAGCCTTGCAGCTGGGCAAGCAGCACAAGTGTCATCAGCYTGAAGTACATTTTCCTTCCCATGCAATTATTCTCCCTGCCACTCAGTAACACCAGCTCCTCTACACTGAGAGCATAACAAATGCTTGCTCCAAGTTAGTTGTCTTGATTGGTAATTTCCAAAGGCTTTAAGTAGGTCAAGTGTCCACTCCAACCGAAAATCAATGGATTTGGGGCATACACGTTCCTTGCATGTCTTGAGAAGTCACAGCCCAGTTCCCTACTTGTGATTGTCAGGCTGACCAGAAGCTGTGCTTACACTGTCAGATATGCAGCTCAGAGATGAGACATGGATGAGATTAAGGATTGCAAGTCAGCCTCTGTCCCAGTGCACGTATTAAGTTTTTCAAGCCATTCAAACAGCTGATTATACAATGTGGAGCCTAAATGTGTAAATGTGYTACAGAAATCTGAGTCAGACATTCCTTTTCTCTTAAAAATAACAATGTTCAAGCTCTGGAATTTAATTTCAGAAGCATTTAGGTTGTGACCTAGAAGTCCAGCTCCCAAATTTGAAAATGGCACAGTTGCTTACAATTCTGGGAGCACCAGGGAAACTTTGACACTGACAATTTTAAGGCCAGTTTATTCAATCAACTGATGATCGCTTCCATTTCCATTAAAGAATATCCTCCATAAGCATCTTACATTAGCAGGTAGGACTGCCTTTTTTTCTGCAAGAACTTTACCTGAAAAACTCTGATGCTTTCTGTTTCTTTTTGGATATAAATAAATATGCTAGGGATTGACATCAGATRTGCAGTTCTCAGGAAACAGGACAAGTTATTTGAGGGAAACCAACAAGTATAAAATGATGAGYAGCTGAAGCAGGTTCCCTTGAAKGTGACTKGTGCAGAAGTAGGAAGAGTAAGGTKMTGGATACAGAATGACAGAATTGTTTAGGTTGGAAAAAAMCTTAAAGATCAAATTGAGCCATTAACCCAGCACTGCCACCTATCTCAGCAGAAACTTTGCTTCATCACCTTCTTTTTCCTCCAGACATAAATATCTCCTCTTCTTAAAAGGAAAAAAAAAAAAAAGAAAAAAAAAGACTGATACAGTAACAAAATATATTAAATGAAACATTAATTCAGACTTTGGACTTTTTTCCTGTGCACTGAAAGTTTTTGGTTTTGCACAGAAATGTTTCCCATAACATTTCAYTGGCTTAGTGATGGTAACTGTGTGTCAGCTGCTGCCTTTCAGCTGAAGCTACTTCCTCTCCTTTCTACAGTGGAAAGTACTCTCAGGGCAAAGCAGAACAACAGCCTCGGACCAACCTCACTTTCTTGTAAACAGTCACTTTACACTGAAGCAGATGCAAAATACAATTTWTCTGCTTGGAGACAAATTCTGAAATCTATGACTTCCAACATGAGAAACTTCTTAATAGCAATACGGATTTCTTAAATATCTTAGAGATATACCAGTAAAACTGGCACAAAATCTCAGTGAACCTTTTCATTTGCTCCAGATATATTTAAGCATAATTTACTGAGATTCACACTGACTGCTTAAAGCCATGCAAATCTGAGCACAAGAATCCAGAATAAAAATATTTTCTGTTAAGAAACAATTGTATTATAGCAAAAAATATGRCAAGGGATGTTGATACACAATAAGATCTTTATTACACAATAAGATCTTTATCRAAGACCTGGAGGAGGCAATGGAATGCACAACCATCCAGTCTGCAGATGGCCCAAAATCAGGAGAGATGATTTGATATACTTAGGGGCAGGGATGCCACTCAGGGAGAGTTGGACAGGCTAGAGGTACGAGCTGACAGGGATCTCATGAAATTCAGCAAGGACAGAYACAAGTCCTGTATTTAGGAAGGCAGAAACTCTTGCAGTGGCATTGGCTGGGCACTGCCTGGCTGGAAGGGCAGCAAATTGGGCATGAGTCAGCAGCGTGTCCCGGCACAAAGATGGTAAACAGCATTCCAGAGTTTATTAGCAGGAACRTGGCCAGCAGACAGAGGGGAGGGACCACACTGCTTTATTAAAAAATCATCAGACCCTTCCTGAAATACTGCAACCATTTCTGCAGTCTGCCCTTGATGCAAGAAGGACACTGAAAACTGGAGCGAGTACACTGAACCACATGACCCAAAGAGGTTGTGCAGCTTCGCTCGTTTGAGCATCTCAAAACCCGTCCGAATAAAGGTCAGAACAACCTGGACTAATCTCACAGTCTGACCTTGCTTTGAGCAGGARGATGGACYAGAGTCCTTCTGAGGTCCCCTCCAATTTGAGTTATCCTATAAGTCTATGTATAAACAAGGAAAAACATGGAAGGGGATGTGAAATTATCGTTTAAGCCGGGATAATTAAAATAAAATGCTGGTACARATACAATGACAGGATAACAGATTGTTTTCTGCTTGAAGGAAACAGCAAGAAGAAAACACTGTAAAATTTTTATTCTGAAAGGTTAGGAAAACAAGTTGCAATAAATTCCTCTGAGGGCTAAGAGCAGCAAAGAGGAACAAATACATCCAGACATAAACCTGACTTAGTTGAATTGAAAAATGTTGAAAGCCAGATGAGAAAAAAAAACTGAAAAATGAAACATTGCAATGAACAGAATAAGAGCAGAATATAATATTGTCTATAGGCAATGGGAAATACTGAATCAAAAACAGCAATGGAAGCCAAAGATTTTGAGAACTGTTACCTTTGAAATAAAAAAAAAACCCCAAAAACCGACACATAGAATTTTACCAGTTCAAAAGAAATAACCCAAAGATTAGAAAGAACATGACTTCAATATTCATTTCACTGGGGACACCTGGAATATTTAAGAAACTTATTAGAAACATCACTATTCCACAGTTTTGGGGGCTTTTTTTTTTTTTTTTTTTTTTTTTTTTTTTTTTTTTTTAAAAAAAAAAAAAAAAAAAAAAAAAAAAAAAAAAAAAAAAAAAAAAAAAAAAAAAAAATAGAAAAGAGAGAGAGAACTCCAGTACTTAGGTAACTAAAAATGAACACGGTCATGCTTACTTAAGTCACAGTATGATGAAGTGACCATGAGAGCTAMTGGAAATTAAGCAATTTTTTGCACTTCAGGAAAGCTTTGATATATTGCCACATTAAAGATAATATGTGCTAACTTTTGATATTAGTGTCATGCTTGCAGTAAAATGGAAAGAAAAAAATCTAAGAAAGACTTGGCCATCAGTTAATTCAGGCAATCTCTGGAAATAAAAAGCTGCTGAGAAACAAATCAACACAACTAAAGCACGAAGTTAACTAAAAATATTCCTAAATATGTCCTTGCAGAAAAGGCATCATTCAGTGGAAAAAAAGTTTCTCCATTTACCAAAACCTGTACCTCACTAATCAGAATAAATTAAAAAAACAACAAAAACCAAACCGGAATATCCCTTTAAAACGAACCCAACATTACTAATAATGTAAAAGAAGCTAGGACACTTAAGCATTATTCAAATTTCACAAGTGTGAAATGCTGATATAATATTTAACAAATACATTGCTCTAAATTCTTTATAATCATATGCCAAAGCCCTGTGTAGACARGCCCCTCCAAAAGACTGCACTACTAATTAAACACTTGCCTATTTTTAGTTAGATCACCCACTAAACCACATTACATTTATGTAGCTGAAATGTACTTTCATGCATTTGAGACCTTTTGAGTAATTCCATCAAACGCCATCAGAGATAAAAACACGTAATTTTGCTGCTCAGTGTATCTTAACAATATAGCACTTCTTATCAAAATACCACCTCTTATTAGAAGTTACTGACTTGCATAGGATGCTTAGGAAGAAAACAACATTCTGAAAAACTTTGCAACACCCTTTGAGATACCAAAAGATGAAAAAAAAAAAAAATCCCTCATTAAAAAAGGATAAGATCACCTACAGCAGAAAATGTCTGGTAGGTCAGTGCTTTTCTCCTGTCCTCTGACTTGAAAACATTGGCTCTCTCCTGTAGATGTCTGYCCTCTTCCATATTGGGAACTGCAGAGACTATTTTAATCTAAGGTTCTGAACTGCTCAGGGGAAAAGGRGCTGAGTGATACCCAGATACAGAGAAACAGCAAAGCAAGAAAATGTCACGTGAATTTTTAAGTTCTTTACACAGCAGTGTAAAAAACTTAAGGCACAACAATGTGAGAAATAGTTTTACAGCAAGTAGTCTTTGCAGTATAATAGGATACTTAGGTAGGATCACAATATCTTCCTGAAAGCTGTGCTTCAAAAAACACAAGCTATGTCTAGTCAAAGGGATCATGAGGGATTAACCAGAAGAAATGCAATGGCTTGTGAATACAAACAGTGACATTGATTACTTCTGGCCATAAGGTCTTATTTCAGCTTTTTTAGTGTATTGTACAACCATTGAAAAATTAGAAGAAATAATTCACCCAAACCTCTACAAAACACACAACACACATTTATYCTCCATGTAGTCAAGCTTGATCTTTTTGTTTGTTTTGCTTAATTACTCTAACTSTTGACTCTTGAAATATACCTTACAATTCAAATAAACAATTGAAGATTTTTTTGGCAGTTCTTGGAGCTAACTAATTTCTGACTTAAGCAACTAAATTATGAAAAAAATAAATGAACTGAAATGTAGTTAATATTGCAAAGACCRGTTTATCTGAAATGCAAATTAAATCTTTAACAGCAATTCTTACACAGTGAAATAAACCTGCCACCTGTTGCTGATCAAAGATCAGCTCAGAATAATTAAATAAAATATTTTACTACTGAAAATCATGAGGGCAGCCAAGATTGTGTCTAGTCAGAAGTATTAATACTGTATTTTTTATGATTATTTTTTATATCTGAAAGAAAAGTRTTTTAGAAATATAGAAATTAACTTCATATATTTGACTATGATGACTATTTCATCTGTCAGCAACATTTTACAGCAACCACATAGATGCTAAAGATCTAATACTATTGTCTGTTATGATTACATTTGTAATCCTGTTAATTTAATCTTCTTACACTTCCAGTTTTTTCTTTAAAAATTAATTACATTATTACTGCTATATGCTTTTCATTTGAATCATACAGTTTCCATGACAGATGTTTTCTTCTCCCAAATGAGGTTAAATATTTCTGGTTTTAAAACAACAACAATGAAGTATTATGACTTTGTCTGATCATCCCAGTGACAGCTCCCATGACCTCATCTGATGACATTTCTTTGATCCCTTGCCTTTAAACCCTCACCTTTCATTCTTTAAAATACTATCACAATGCTTCACAATATACTTCAATTTCAACTCTTGGCTTTGTTTATTTACTTTTTCCACATTTTAAAACACACGTATGTATCTTTCTGGTGTCATAGCTAAATGTAACTTCTGCCACTAAATGCACACAGTAAATGCACAGTCATGTAGCTGTGCTCTATCACTCATTCCCTGTTAGATCATCCACCCCTGCCTGTAGGCAAGTCAAGATAAATCCTAACTACTGTAATAGGAGAGAAAAAATTACTTTGCATGGTGTCTGTGAGCATGCTAAAGAAATATATTGATTTTTAAATCAGAGAAAAAGACAGAAAAAAAATAAACAACCATTTGTCCTGGGTATTTTATCCTCCTGTACCTTCATGGTAGCACATAGAGCTTCCTTTCCTATGATTCCAGGATAAAGGAACATTCCTCTAYCTCTTTTAGATCATCTTAAAATCAAAGTTCCTTTGAAATCTAAGAGGAAGGTAGGGGGGAAAACTGCTAAAGATTGCTTGTCCTTCTCTAGGCACAATTGCTGGACCATCAATTATTTATTACTAATTAAGCAGTGGATGTGCAGAATGAATACAAAAAAGTCACAGGCAGCAGCCAGGACTGATCAGGTTTTCATTATTTTTCTTTATTTACAAAGATTATAAAGCCTAATAAAGTTTCTCCCACCCCTCCCTTCGTTATAGGCTCAACTTCGCTCCTGACTTCTACGTCCACTCTCAGGCAGCACAGGGGGATGAGGAATAGGGGTTGTGGCCACCCCAAAATGCTTCATCTCAGCCACTCTTTCTCCAGTGGGAGGTTCCTGCCACAGAAACAAGTCCTTCATGATCTGCTTCAACATGGGTCCTTTCCATGAGCTGCAGCTCTTCAAGAACTGCTCCAGTGTGGGTCTTTTCCATGGGCTGCAGTCCTTMAGGAACAGACTGCTCCAGCACRGGTGCCCTACAGTGCCTCCAGCCAGAAGAGCTGTGCCAGCATGGGCTCCTCTCCATGGGCTGTCTGTGGGCTGCAGTCCCTGACAGAATTCGTGCATTTGGTGTGGCACGGGCTCTGCAYGGGCTGCAGAGTGGATATCTGCTCCACYATGGCCYCCATGGGCTGAAGGAGGCAACTTACTTTCCTCTGGTCTTCTCCACACGATGMAAGGAACCTCTGCTCCCACACCTGAACCACCTCCTCCCCCTCCTTCTTCATCTTGGTGTCTGCAGAGTGTTCCTCTTGTTTTGCCCTCACTCCTCTCTCACAGCTGCCCCACAGTTTTTTTACCCTTTGTTATAATTGTTATTACAGAGGCACCACAGCATCGCTGATGGGCTCAGCTTTGAGCAGCAGCAGTGTCTCCTTGGAGAACCTGGAACTGCTCTGTGAGACACTGGGATGGCTCCTGATGGCATCTCAGAGAGGCCATCCCTGCAGCTTCCCCACCACCACATCTTGCCTGGTAAAGGCTTTTTTACTTCAGTCTGATTGCAAGCCATTTGAGAAACTGTATCAGATTTCCATGTATCATTTGCTACTGCTGCAGACAAAATATAACAGTTACATAATTTACAGCAGCAGAAGGAGGACTGCAGGGATCACGAGTAATTCCATAAACAAAGACATAGAGATAAGACCATTCCTGGGACCAAMGCTGATGAATTGCTCTTTTTTTCTCTACTCTTTTGCCTTGTTACAAAATGTAGTGGCACTGTAAGCTACATCTGGTATTTTACAAGCATTGTATATTTAACAGATAAACACTCTCTCTCCTCAGAATAAGATAACGTCAGCTAAATGTGATCAAAAGCAGGGAAAASAACTATACAGATCTGAGTCTCCAGTCAGCCAAACCAAAGTTAGAAACTTTTGGAGGATGGAGAAATGGAGATGAGCTTTGTCTGTAGTTATCTGAATTAATTAAAGACAGTAGAATGAGTACAACTCAGATRGATAAAAAAGAACATGTCAAGCACATGAGTTTAGCCATCATCATTAAAAAGGCATAACAGGGATTTTTTGTACCTGATTACAGATGCTAGAGATAATAATAGTAGTAGATTCATATTAGGAATACATAGATTCTGTTCTTCAAATTTTAACTTTTAAACTAATGCTATGAATAATGACTTTCATTTTAACTAGTGATATTTATATCTAAATTAAAGATGTCATTTAACTGTACAGAAATAGTGATTTCACTATATCAACTTCTTATTAAATAAACAAACACTTTCATTTAGTCTGATATTCAAAAAGAAGAAAATAAAAAAAAAAAAAAAGCATGACATCGTTCAATACAATGTAAAGAGTATTTGTGCTTAGTCATTAGCTGGTTGAAGACTATACTCCAAGATATAATAATGCATGTTTTCCTAACTGTATTAAATATAGCTCTTAGTTCACTTACTAAGTCTCCCCTAATCAGCTGCCAAGTCTATTTATTCCTATGTCATCAAMACCCAAATATCCCTTTCATTCATAATCACTGCAGTTGTCTCACTGATGTTCAATTAATGACATTAATAGTTTTCATTCTATCTTTTGAAAGTCACAAATACAGAAATGACAATAYTAAATATTTACAGTACCTTATTTTCCTTTCACAGACTACATAGATCCAGTTTTGCTGCTTTCTATTTCTGTTCCCTTTGCAGAGGAAAGTTATACAGTGAAGTTCTCAGCTAGAATCAGATCCAAGAGTGCTGCTGCCTATAGATTGTGCCACTCTCAGACCAAAATTTTGGGCMGGATCTGTAAGAACTAGTAAACAGGTCTTTTAGATCGAAGCTTACCCTTTCAGTTTGGTAGATAATTAAAGTATTCCACATTTTGGCACCCTGCAGCTTTCACCCCACCAAGCACAGCTGTAGCTATGGATCTATCACAACACAAAAAGCTCATATGTGACTGTGGCCCCTATAGTTGATTCTTCACAAATTTGTCTCCATCAGTACTATCCTGAAGAACACTGGCTGCGTACACTGTTCTAACTTACCATTCCTAAAGATCAACAGACCCAGTTCTACTGCTTTGCTTTAAGCAGAAGTTACAAATTTAACTCTCACAGAATATATTATTCTTAGAAGAGACATTAATTTATTTTACAAAGTCAGCAAAAACCAGAGAAAGAAAAATGATTACCCCAAAATGCAAAGCAGCCAAGGACATGCTCAATTACATTAAGGCTCTATTTGGCAGACAGGTGAAACAAAGAATCAGTGGATCACAGGGGTGTCAGAAATTTAGTGAATACAGAAAAGGGCTAAACAGCTAAAAGTAATCAGGAGACTACTTATTCTGTAATCTTTGCCCAAAGAAAAACATAATGTATTTAAGCCATTTCTAATATATACTGGCCTAACTATAACTCGTTCTTAAAAACCGCATTGGAGATTGTACAACCTGAAATTCCACATGATCCTAAACATAAGATATTTGTTCCTGAAAACAGCATTCTTTGCCACAACTCAAGTTTGTTATTCGTACTTTCCCAGCATACACAGAGAGCAGTTCTTTACTCTCTTTCTCACAAAAGCACTTCATATATTTGAGTGTTTTTCCCATGTTTCCCCAGTGAGTCTCTTTTTTTCAGGCAAAACATCCACTTAAAATTCAATTTCTACTAGATATTATGTTTTTTACATTTCTGATCATMCTTATTCATATTTTAAACTGTGGATGCCCAAAACTGGAGATGGTATTCAACKCAAACTGAGTAAAATAAGAATTATTTACTATCTTGCATATGGCAATGCTGGTTCTACATTCCATTTCCTCTTTTTTCCTCCTTACTCGTCAGTCTAGATCAGTAGCTAACATTCAGTTTGCTGTTCTTTTCTCAGGATTTTTTTCCTAGTGCTCCTACACAGCTAATCATCGCCTGTCTCATATTTTGTAAATTCTTGGACCTCCGCAATATATCACACTTCTCAAAAAGAATTTATTAATGTGATTGCTTCRGCCAGCTTCCTATATATCTTAGTGTGGAAACCATTAGGCTCATATGAGTTAAAGTTTGACTAATAAATAAAAACAATAAAATACCTAGTCCATCAATCATCTGTGAGGCCAAAACATCTTTGACATTAAAGCTGTAACAGGTAGTCTGAATACAGCATGTTTTACCACCATCATCTTGCTCAATGTCATGTAGAAGTATAGGAAATACTGCACTGCTGTTAATCTCTGCTGTCCTCAGGCCAAGAGCTGGTAAGAACAATCCAACCTAAAGAATAAATGGTTTTAGCATCCCTCACAGCTTCAGATAAGCTCTGAAAATCACCTAGAATGCAAGATATTTCTGYATTTTCTTGACATGCCTCCTTTTGTCTCTTAACTCTTGCAGCCTTCAGTTTATTTCCTCTACTGCCCTCAACCTGCCAAAAAAAACAAAAGAAAAAGTCAATCCTAGACTACCAGAATATCATACCCTGCAACAGCAATGTAGCCTTTGACCAGAGAAAGGACTAAGGAAAGGTCTTACACAGTCCTGAGCTGCTACAAGTATGCCAGATCTCTGAATAGGCACCTGTGTCAACTCACCTTTCTCTAACAGCTTTATAAACATGGGTGCAAGGAACAGATCACAGAATCAYAGAATATGTTGAGTTGGAAGGGATCCACAAGGATCATCAAGTCTAACTCCTGGCCCTGCACATGGCACCCCAAGAGCYACACCATATGCCCAAGAGAATTGTCCAAATGCTGCTTGAATTCTGTCAGGCTGGTGCCACACACTGGGGAACTGTTCCWGRGCCCAACCACCCTCTGGGTGAAGAACCTTTTCCTAATAGTTAACCAAAACCTTCCTAATATTTAACCTGACACAGCTTCAGACCATTCCCTCGGATCCTATCACTGGGCACCTCAGAGAGGAGATCAGTGCCTGACTCTCCTCTTCCCCTCAGGAGGAAGCTGAAGATTGCAATGAGGTCTCCCCACAGTCTCCTCTCCTCCAGGCTGAAGAGACCAAGTGACCTCAGTCACTCATTGTACGGCTTCCCCACTTGACTCTACACTGTCTCCAAAGCCCTAGGATCCTTCTTACGTTGTGGCACCCAAAACTGCACATAGTACTCCACATGAGACTGCACCAGAGCAGGACCATCACCTCCCTCTATTATCCAGCCATGTGGTGCACTGGTCACTTCCCTATTTTTGGGCATTCATCTCATTTTTTTCTTCACAGAGTGACTCAAAGAGTAGCAAAACCAGTAACCACTTCAATGAGTCCCAGTGAATTTTGTTATTTCTCTGACATTTAACAAAGAAGGTTACAAAAAACCCTGTCTGTAGCTTAAAAAGGCAGGAGAACAGAATTGCTAATGTTAGAGTTTGTTTGTGCTGGTTTTGGCTGGGACAATGTCGATTTTCTTCATAGTAGTTGGTATGGGCCGTGTTTTGGATTTGTGCTGGAAGCAATGTTGATAATTCAGGGATGTTTTCATTATGGCTGAGCAGTGCTTRCACAGARCCAAGACTTTTTCTGCTTCTCATCCCACATCACCATCGACGAGGCTGGGGGTGTGCAAGGATTTGGGAGGGGACACAGCTGGGACAGCTGATMCCAGCTGACCAACAGGAAATCCCAGACCATATGGCATCAGCATATAAAGCTGGGGAAGAAGAAGGAAGGGAAGATATTCAAAGTAAAATTTTTTGTCTTCCCAAGCCAGTTACATGTGAGGGAGCCCTGCTCTCCTGGAGATGGCTGAACACCTGCCTGCACACRGGAAGTTGTGAATAAATTCCTTATTTTGCTTTGCTTTACCTATTAACCTGTCTGTACCTCAACCCATGAGTTTTCTTGCTTTACTCATCCAGGTCTCCTCACATCTCACCAGGAAAGGAGCGAGTGAGGGGCTTTGTGGGGCTTGGGTTAAGCCATGRCAATGTGAATAACAAGTCAGAAAACATTTCAGAATAGAACAGTTCAACTGGCAGGGATCTGCAGCAATCAAGTCCAACTGTCTGACCAATTCAGGGCTGACCAAACATTAAAGCATGTTGTTAAGGGCATTGTCTAAGTGCCCCTAAAGCACTGACAGGTTTGGGGCAAGAATCAACTCAAGGAAGCCTGTTCCAGGGTTTCACCACCCACTTAGTGAAGAAATGCTTCCTAATGTCCAGTCTGAACCTCTCCTGGTKTAGYTTTGAACCAYACTCACATAGGCTGACACTGGATAACAGGGAGAYGAGTTCTACTTCCCTCTTCCCTTCCCCATCTCAGAAAGCTGCAGAGRACAATGAGGTCACCCTTCAGCCTTCTCTTCACTAAATCAGATGAGCCCCAAAGTCCTCAGCCACTCCTGACAGGAYGGGGACTTCCAGCCCTTTCACCAGYTGTGCTGTTCTCCTCCAGCCACATTCAAGCACTTGCACAACATTCCTAAATTAGGGGGCACACAACCRTGCTCAGTGCTCAAGATGAGGCCACATCAACACCAAATACAGTGGGATAAATCCCTTTTGCCCAGCTGGTCCTGCACCCCMGGATGCAGTTTTCCCTCTGGGCTGCCAGGGCACACTGCTGACTCCCAGAGCGCTGCTGCCCCAGATCCAGCAGCCCCAGATCCCTCTGTGCAGGGCWGCTCTTCAGCCACTCCTCTCACAACTCATACTYGTGCCCAGAGTTAATTTCATCCTAAGTTAAAAATCTGGCATTTGGACATGTTAAATTTATGATTAGGAAGGTAGCAGATTAAACACCAAAAGTTAAAGCTGAGTATTGATATGATCCCTTCAAGTAYAGAAAAATGTCTCTCAGGCCACATAGGCTGTTGGAATGAATAGCCCATAAGGTTATTCATATAAAATAGTATATGAATAAAAAATAAGATATTTAATTTGACATTTGAAAATATGTTCCAAGAAAATCATCTCCTCCCAGCAGAAGGCCAAGCATAGGAATTACACATCTTTAATATAAACACTTACGCCTCTTCTACAGCTTAAATGAGGGTTCCTCCATTCACCAATGAAGGTAKTCCTGTTGCTGCAAGAGGTTTATAACACTACCAGATAATAAAAGGTTTAATCAATGCAAGGATGTTGAAGGAAGCTTTATTTTCATTTTAATAGTTCATAATTTGCTCAAATTAAAAAAGAGCAGGGAAGGAGCTTTGTGCGTGCTTAATTTTACTAGCCAAAATTTGACAAGGATATTGATACTCTTCCAAGATTAAATACAAGAGTTGGAGAGATGTCTTTTGGCATCTATCAGTACAATACTTCACCCAGTCTCTCCAGGGAAAAAGATCTTTTTGCCAAGAGTACAAGATACATGGTCCAAATGAAAGCGAACAAGCCCACAAACAAACAAAACCCATCATGAAAAAATCCCAGCTCAATTCAACTGGAAAGTTTTGGTAGTATCTCTTGGGTAGCCTTGACACAGAATAAATGAAATCAGTCATGAGGTCTGTAGGTCACTACTACAGGCATGCAGAGTCCCCTCTGCAGTACACATCATTATCTTGGTGTCCAGTAGAAACCACCAAGGGTTCTCCACAACCAAAGATTTTCCTTTGGGATGCAAAGGACCGTATCAGAAGTCCAAAGCTGAACACCAACATGTTGCTTGTAGGACAGGTAGAGAGAAGAAAAAAATACGTACTGGTACTGGAAGTGCAGTGATCTGCTGGAGATTCAGAAACTTTATTTTGTAAGAGTAAAATCTCCAAAAAAGTACCAGGCATATGTCTTGTTAAATCAAACACATGGCTAAGCAGAACACTTAACAGCCTATAACTCTTAGTCCCAAGTTATAACACCACCTGTGAGAACTGCATGTATCCTGTGTCACAAGAGTGAACTGCTTTTTTTTTTCCCCTTCTTTTTACTATTGTTATTCTATTGGAGTAGGATTTCCCAGAAGTCACTAGTGGCCTTCTGTGTAAGATGAAAACAAAACAGGAAAAATAGATTACTGTGGGCTTGTATCATCAGTGTAACTCTCAAAATCTTCAGTGTGACAGAAGAGTACATTATTAACATTGAAATTTAAATGTTCAGGAGGAGAAACCATAAGACTTAGATTTCACCAAATTTATTTCATGTTTTTCTTTGGAAAGCTATTTCTTGCCTCAAATCCATGTAAAAGCAACGGGTTTTTTTCTCAAAATATTTGGAATGCATACACTGAGAGGCACCAAAATCCAGTCTATCAAGTTACAACTTTTGCAGGAGACATCAGTTTCAGGGTTACATTTTCTCAAGTGCTCACGAATTCCCCATCTGCACATCAGCTCAGATGACAGCCCCTCTGGCTTCCAGATACGCCAAACACAGATGGCTGTTCTGCAGGACTGGGGAGAAGGCTGCCCAGATATCAGTTAACCATAATGAAGACCAAGTCCCTGGCTGCCAAACTACCTTCAAACATAGGATCTGCAACCTTTTCTTCTAGGATAATTTTTTTAGGGAGACAGTATCAGAAGAGGTAAGACTGTCGTATCTGTTGGCTCTAGCACATTTCTGGGACTATAAAAGACAGCCACTAGAAAAACTGAAAATAATTCTTGTCAAGGCTAATGTAGGCATTACAAGATTTTGCAACCAGAATAAGCATTTTGGGTAATATGGGAAACTGATTACAGCTGGTTAAGAATATAGGTCAAATTTTTGGGGTAAAATCTCCTGGAGTGGGTCACATTCAACTATTGGAATAGCTTCAAAGGATTCCATTGAGAGTATCTCCCAAGAAATTGCAAAAATGCCACACTGGGAGCTGAGCCCAGGAAATCCCATTTGTAGTTTTGTAGAGATGCCATTGCCTTCAGCAAGCCAGAATATCAGGCAACCTGCAGGCACGCTGAAATGCTGGCACACCTAATTAAAAAACTATCCCTCAGTGTGTGCAAGTGAAACTGTTCTTGCATCTCTTTCCTGGCACATTATTCTAAATCAAAATTTATCACAAATGTTTAAGAATCTTTGGAAAGCATTGCTTTTCCCAGGTTCTAGATATTGGAATGTTCTGTTTGGACAACAGCTTGTATGTCCATGTCAGTACCCTGTAGGAGCCTACAGCTTCGGTATAATCAGACTTAACTACCGATTTTGAGAGTAAGACACAAGAAATAAACAGGACATTCTGCTCACCTTTGCACCCTGAGGAATCAAATATATCTGTTGCATAATAGGGTCTGAAAGAATTAGCAATAACCTATTAGATGGAAACAGACAAAAGCCTAGTGTCGCTTTGCTGTAACAAAAACATGGCACATCATCACTGAAGATCAGGAAAACATTGTTGTAGGATAATTGAATTGACCCTAAGACTTTTTTGCCCTCAAAAGCCATCCTCCTTCTGCTGAGAGACAGTGTCCTTGCAGTACTTCTTCTCTAAGACAAAAAAAAAAAAATTAAAAAACAGCATTTGAAAACTAAAGAATGTAACAAAAGTTAAAGGATTTTTTCCAAGTATTTATAATCAAAATGCTACAGTTTGTTTCACAAACTTTTCAAGACATCAATCAAATATAATACTAAATGTAAATTAAAATCAAGCATCAGACAACTAAAACAGAAGGAAAATGACCTTTACAAATACTTTGAAATTCTAAATTCCTCAGAAACTGATAAAACTACTGCTGCAATTATCTAAATACATGAAAACAATATTCCTACAACCAGATAAATGCAGCATTCTTGAGTTTATTTTGCCTGAGAGAAGAAATCAAAATCTGATCAATAAGAAGTCTTGATTAKATTTATTTATGAGCAGCTTAGAGCAAACATACATAAGTCAGATGTTGAAATGCGTTTTTTTAAGCCTTGGAAAAAAAAATTAAAGTCACCAAGCTGTATAGAGAAGAGTAAACAAACATTTTTCCTCCATTTGTGCTAACTCGCAGCTCCTTCTGCCCGTCAACAAAATGAGTTTTGTTAGTTGGCTACTTTGTACACAACAGTAAAGTGTAACACTTTTCCTTTTTTTAGGATTTTTTTTTTATTTCACCAGCTAAGAACAAATAACAAAACTGAGGATCAATTGATTCTTAAGATCTTTCATATAGGTTTGCTGGGAGGCAGGCACAATCAGCAACTCAGAAGTGAAGTCAGGAAGGATGTCATTGCCCTTGGGTAGCCAGCATTCATCACAGCAGGCAGCCTTTATTGTCCAGCGTGCTGTAATAGTTTCTCAGTAGGGAAGGCAGCATGTAGTAGCATGATGACGTGCAAGATAATGCCTAAAAACACAAAACTGTTTGAGAGATTCTGTTAGGAGTGAGTGTTTACAGAGGCAATGGAAGGGAAGAAAGGCAGAAAAGGCAAAATGACCTGGTTCTCTTTTTAGTCATGAACACTGGTAAACACTTTTCATTCTGTATCACGTTCAGGAAACCAAAATAAGTTTGTTTCCATTATGCAGTATTTATTTGGTCATTGCTTGCTCACCTCTCTTCTGCAGTTCTTTCCTTAATTCTGCTGTTTATGACATCTTGTTTTCCCAAAACAGAAACTGAATATAAGGAGGAAATGTTTAGGTCTTTAACATACTACAGCTTCCCAGCTCCTTATATGATATGCAGATCAATCACCACCGTCACTGAATATATTTTACTTAAAATGGCTGGAGAAGCTGAACTGAACTCACAGAATCATAGAATGTTTTTTTTTGGAAAGGACTTTAACAGACCACCTAGTTCCAAGTCCCCTGCCACAGGCAGGGACACCTCCCACTTGACCTGGCCTTGAACACTTCCAATGACAAGAGCATCCACAACATCTCTGGGCAAACTGTTTCAATGCCTCACCACCCTCACAGTCAAGAATTTCTTCTTAATATGTAATCTAAATCTACTCTCTTTCAGTTCAAAGCCACTGAAGTCAATCACAGTCATTAGAAGCAGCTGAGGAAAAGAGAAAACCAAAAGGTTTACAGACAATAATTTTATACAGAAAAATGGGACATTCAGATCCAAAATCTTTCTGTGAATATTGGACCACGGTACAGCATGTTAAGCCAACTTGCAACTGCAAATTTTCTGTCAGAGGGACTAAAAAGGTGCTGTGCACATGGGTATGTATGTACACATGCATGCGGGTGACAAAGGTAGTGCTTTGCAAGATGGTCATAAGGCAGTACTTCGCAAGATGGTCACTCTCCTGTTTCTCAGTAAGCCTCTTTCAGATTACCTTGAATGAGATTTTGAAACTCTGTTTACAGATTTGTTCCTAATTAAGTAGCTCCACTCACTACAATGAACTCTGTTTTTATTTACTCTGAATTAAAACAGCAGCAGTTGGCATTCTACCACACTGAGTAACGACAGACTCAGTGAAGGACTAAAACACCTGAAGGCAAGATCCAAAATACCTTCCAGAAGTCTGTCGGCTTTTCTAGCAATACAAGGCTACACTGAGATCAGGGATGCAAGAGGCACAAAGCCAAGACAGTGAGTAGGTGCGACAGATGCTTCAGTCTGCTATGGAGCCACTCAATTATGCTCTACAGAGTATCTGTCCACTAATTGCAAGGCACAATGTGCCAGGACATGATGTGCTGCATGCCACCTTCGCAGTGCTGCAATGCTCTCCAATATCAGAGCCTACTCTTTCACTTTGGGAAGATGCAGGAGTCCATTAAGTGCAAAGAAATACAGAAGCTCCTGCAAGACTTTGGGAGACTTCACAAATCAATAAATATGAAATAAATTAAAAGTTCTTATGACAAAGATATTACTTAGCCATGTGCTGTTTGGTCAGCTTCACATATACTTTTTGTTTAAAAACAGAAGCAAGAGTAAAAGGATTCATTCGCTGTTAGCGGTGGGAATTGGCTGCAGCCAACAATTTTGAATAATTCACACCATCTAGCTATTTGTTTTGGGATTTGTTGTTTTTAAATCTTGAGGTTAAAAGGTCATGTAAAAGGAAAACAAGTTGCTATAGAGCAGTAGTTTGACCATTCCACTCTCCCTCTGCAGCTAGGATACATGGTTTAAGTGCTCATACTCGGAAAGGACATGCAATGTGAAAAGCCCTCCAGGGGCCCAACTTTCCATACAAAATGCAACAGGAATATCACCACCCCACTGCCAAACTAAAGCACCACTGACACAAGAATCAACATGATTGACAGGGCACAAACTGGGTTGAAGAAAATGCAAAAATACATAGTCTTTGTGAAATCTGGTCCTATTTTCTTGATAAAATTGAAACAGCATTACCCACCCAAACATCTTTTTGGTCAGCTTAATCTTAGAAAGGAAAGGGTGTGCAAGCAAACTTCCACAGATGAGATGTCTCTGAGAATCCCACTAAGCAACTTCCGCTTTCTGTGTGAGAAATGAAAGATATGAGCCAATGGATTAATATTTTACATGCCACAGCAGCAATATTTTAAAAATAATTTTAATTCCTTTCAAGTACCTTATTAGAAAACAAACCTACTTGATGTTTCTTCAGTTCTTGCAGATGTTTTGCCTTCATGCAATTATATTATAGTCATATTGCCTCTCAAGACAGTTTCTACTGAGAAAGCCAATTAGCACTCAGCACTTTAAAGAGGTAGAATTTAAGGGTTTGGTATTCACCTTTTCCTAGCCAGTTAAATTACGAATACGATTTATTTTGCATAATAAAAACAAGAATTAAAAAAGTAATAGAAAGAGAGAACAGGTCCAGCAGGGGAACACTTAAATACAGCTTGTTTTTAATCAATTTAGGTCATGCAATGGTTTCTAAGCAGCACAAGAGTATGGGTACTGTGTGCCCATAAAAATAATGGGAGTGAAAACTGGACACTAATTCTTAAAGAATGCTGATCACTGAGGATTAAAAGCATTGCATAAGAACATGAAAACAGCACTAGGCCCTCAGCTATGGGATAATGCAGTTATTTGAGAAATCTATGGCAGAAAGCTCTGGCTTACATTTTTATTTGTGCAATTTAGGTAATGGGGAAAATGTATTATGCTTTTGTGAAGCTATAGTGATGAAGCACATCCAGAACGAGCAAGGTCAACAACCGTATCTGTTTACAAACAGTCAGATTACAAATCTGCTAACTTGCATCCTGAAAGCTCCTTACTGAGTCAGATTAACATGCAGTTTCTGTTTATCATCCTGACATAGCTAAAGAACACAGCCCAAAGAATACAAATGGCTCCCTGTTTTCGGCACTGTAAACTTCACTAAGAGCTGCCTACCTGTTTCCTGAATTTACAGTGGAATGTGTGTAACATTTCCAAAAAGCTATATAGGAATCACAACTCATCTATCCAGGTACACCAACCATAATCTTATCTGGTGGCAAATGGACTTCTGAAGGTTGAAAAAATAGCCACTATACTTTATCAATAACTCAGGCCTTCAGCACATGTATGTATAAAAACCAGAATAAAAAACTCTTTGGCCAGCAATGAATGAACAGAACTACCATATTTAAATGCTTAAATTTAGTGGGGCACATACCCCACTTACGGATGTTTAAGTCAATCAGGACTAAGTATATGTAGTAAATTACAGTGAGACAAGCAGATTGCCTGGATTGCCCTGTCTGTCACCCTGCCAGAGGGTATTACAATGGGCCTTCCTTTTGGGAAGCAGAACTACTGTTTGGAAGCATATTTGCTTCCATCAGAAATCTCATTTTGCAATGAATGCTGTTTTTCACAACTCTAAATATAGTTTTCAGAACTGACATCCTTCTTTTCACTAAGATTAAATTAAGGGTGCGGAAGATGATAGAAATTAAAGAGTCAATATTACACATAAATATTACACATAAATATTACACATAAATATCACACATAAAATTACACATAAAAATCTTGAGCAAAATGTTGCTTTACATATTCTGCCTTTTAATAAACTAAATATTAATTACTCTAAGACCTTAGTCTACTCTTGGGTTATAGAATGCAAACCAGCATTTTTCAAGACATGCTGGTTTATGAATACACAAACACACTGAAGAGAAAAGAAGAAATTAACAAATATCAGCAATATGTTTAAGAAGATGAACCACAGGTGAATAAAGTGGCCCAGATGGCAAACGATGGTGGCAGGAGAATGCTCTGGGTCCACACCTTCTCCCAGAGGTGCTTCCCAGCAGGCATCCCTGTCAGAAATTACAGTTTCCCAAACTGGGATGGGCAAACTCTGGAAAACAGGAAGATTGTACAGTGGGAGCAAACTCCCATGAGACTGTGGAGAAAGAGGGCAAGTAACTCACGGAGTGTCAGTGTATCAGATTTTGCTTGTGATTAGGCTTATCTCTAAAACTATTACATTTTTATTTGCTGCTATATGTCTATGACCTAACTATTGTACTTTGCAGCAGCCAAATGAAGGCAAAGGTTAGAAGAGATCATTCTTTCTGCAAACATAGTCTTATCTTATCTTTCTTTTTTTTTTTCTAAGCAGTTTACAAAGGAAAATCAAATCTAAACAGAAAAACTGCAACTGAAACTGTCTCCAAGGGTGCTGAGCAACTTCTCTTTTTGCCTTATCTCAATGCTACAATTTTCCCTATTTTTTTACCTTCCCTATCCTATAAAAGGATGCTGCTGGGCTTCTAACTGAAACAAGATCTCAAGACCAATCTAGCAACAGCAGAAGAAACTATTCCCTCCAAGAATACTTAATACAAATCCTCTGTTATATGACAGGAATTTTAAATATATCAAAAAATTTCTCTCAAAAGGCTGAGTCTAAATTACCAATTTAAATTCCATATGGAAGAGTGATACAATACTTTATCTGACAGCTAAACAGCAATTTTAAAAAATAATTTAACCTTCTTGTTCAAATTAAATTTTAATTTCCAAGTAGTATTTGCAGTAGAACCTAAAAATAATCTAGGTCAAAGCAATTTTATTTTAGACTTTGTGAAAGAAAAAAAGTTAAGAAAACAGATGAATCCACATGAAAATAAACATGTTTGAGAGAATCTAAGTCACAGACATGCTCAAGCATATAGGTATGTAACATATATACCAAATAGGTATATATGAAACTGTATGTACGCACCTAAATATACTAAAACAGATTTCCAAAGGAGTTACTCTTTATTTAGCATACCACTGGTCAAAGCAGTCCCAGCTCAAAACAACCAGCTTCAAAACAAGCTGCACCAGAATAACACTTTGGATTAATATCTTCTCCAGATGGAGTTTTAAACTTAATGAATAACAAGTAGCATGAAATTTTGCTGCCAAAATTGTACCCACTCCACTCTGAACAGAGGAAGAACAGAGATGAATAGAACACTTCAGGTTGCACTAACTACCCTAAATACATGCTCCTTCTAAAGCAGTCTTTATCCTAAGCACTTGAAAGGACATATATAATGAATGACTCAAGATATTAACATCACACCATTCAGTAAAACATGAACTACAGATATTCTAAGGAAATGTGGTATGACAAGGACAGAGCTGGATCAAAAAACCCTATCAAACTTCCTAACAAAAGCCTGTAAAATCAGTTCAGTGCTTATCCTGTACATAGAAATTTTCTTCACTCAAAGAGGAAAAGCAGACTAATTTCACAGCAGGGAGCTTCTTGACTCATAAAACTGAGGTCATAAAGTCACTCTCAAGAAGAAATTAAAATATAAAGCCAATTAAAATTCACCACTCCAGTAATGAAACAGCACAGAGGTTTACTTTGTCAAATGAGAGATACTGTAGAAAATATATGAATCACACTGACAAGGAAGTAATTGAGTAAGAACTACAGCACTTTTTAAAGTAGAAGGTGTAATATTCACGTTTAGATACTCAGGAAATTTAATACCATGACTAGAGAAATTTGAAAGCAGGTTATATCAATTCTAAAAGGATCTCTGTGAAATATAAGCATGCTTCTAACATCTAATTTGGTGGCCAAACACCCAAAAAGGACACTTTGCTTTTAGTTTTCCTGCAATATGTACACAAACAAGAAAGAAGTTAAAGAGCTGAACTGAGTTAGCTGTGCTACCACTTACAAAACATGAAAACAAAAGATGCCATTTTCAACCTTAACCTGAGAAATAAAGACACTTGTGAGGGCTGAATGTGAGAAAATAAGGTAGTATGTCAAGCAGTCAGTGTCATCCATGGATAGAAAGATATATACCTTCATTGGGAAATTCAAGAGCAGAGTTCAAATTTAGCTATGCAGAATTAAATGATGGAGCCTGGTGAGATTAGGCCTTGTGTATAGTGTTCTCTGCCGTGCAACTTTCTGTCTGATTTCAGCAGACATCACCACACTCAGCTCTTGATGGCTTCAGCAAAGGTCCAAGAACATTTGAACTACCAAAAATTAATAAGAACTTAGCATTCCAGAAAATCATATCTAGCACTGACTGAATTTAATTCCATTTAGGAGCAGCTAAGACCCAAGATCTAGAATGGCAAAAAATATCAGCACAGACATTAGCTTTGACTTTAGCACTGAAACAGCCAAAAATATGAACCTTTTATTGTGATATTTGTTTTCTGGCCAATTACATGTAGAGGCATAAGACAAAAGCCACAAGCACCACATATACTCTTAAGTTATTATGTTTTGCTTTTATCACTAGGAATGTTATGAATGCTACAAATACTAGAGTTTTCTTATTTTGAAGATAATTTATGCCATGACAATTAAGTTCTGTTGAAGCCCTAGTTTCTATCTTGTGAAGCTGTAGTTCCACTAAAAATTCAAAAGAGAAACAATCTAATTATTTTGATTTTTCAGAGAACCTTGAAGTTACAACCTGTTCCTATTGTCTTGAACCTTTACCAATCAAGTTTTTTAAACATATTCCTTAAAAACTACTTGGAACTGAAAACAGCATGGAAACAGAGAAGGGGCTGAAATAAACTTTGATGGATTCAGAGGTATTAGCATTATAAAATTAAAGTATAAAATTAAAGTGCAAGAAGTCCTGAATGACAGCAAATGGTAATTGAAAAGACAGATCTCAGATAGAGAAGCCTCATGAGAAAAATGAAAATGGCAAGTGCTTCAATTTTAAGATGGATTTGCAATTGTCTATTTGTGACTGTTGATAATAACGTAAAAACAGTAAGATAGAAGTGAAACATATGGTGCCTGTATTCAAGTCTCCATTTGCAGAGTTTTAAGATTTATAAATGCTCACATGGGACATTTCAACTATAATACAGAAGAAGAAAATTGGACTTAGTTATGCCTTCATAATAAAGTTAATTATACACTTAATCTTTCTCTAATTAAAACTTAATTTTTTTCCCTGTTTTTTTTTCCTAAGAAACATACATTTAGTTGCTTCTTAATGTTCTTTTTTTGCAATTATTGATATATAAACCACCAAAAAGATTAAGTAATGCCTTATTTTTTATTATTATATTCAACTCTATATGCAATGATATCAACAATAAAAGTGCTGATTGCTCAAGTGCTGCTAAAATGACACTGGACACTCATTCCACTGGTCAGAAGTCTGAATTTTAGGATTACAAGAGAAGAATTGAAATCAGGATTGAGCAAAGGCATCGCATATTACCAAGTGAACTGTTTGGCAGATCAGTGAATAAAGGTCAGAAACCTGCCAGCTTTAAGAGGCTGTTCTCAGCAGGTTAAAACAGGAGGTGACCAATATGGGAACTCCCTAGATCTCATTAGCTGAGGAGAAAAGGAGTTTCTGTGTACTCTTGCAGTTCCAGGTGGAAGTCCAAAGGAAAGCCTACATGTGCGTCATCCTCTAGCTTAGCACTGTTCTTTTTTTAGTCAAAAGGGGCTTATCTTATTACCCTTCTTAGCTGTGATGTCCACATTTAACCTGAGAACTGCATCATCCCAAAAAGTACAGGCAGCACACAGGAAACGGACAATCCACTAACTCTTGTGCCCTGCAAATGCCTAACTGTTACTAGTTCAGCTTTGGACATCTTACTAATGTAAAATCATACTGTTTCCTTTCTCCTAATTCAGACAAAATTGATACACTGTAATAACTAAGTCCATGCCTTTGTGTTTTAAAAGCTCGCATGGCTTTGTTGAACTATAGGGGAAGTCACTACTTTTTTCTGTCTGGCTGGATACACACACCAGTTTTCACCACCAGCTGATGATTCAATCTTTCCGTTTATGATTTGATCTGTCTGTATTTGTGCATAAATAGTTTCCTCTATTCTGTTTCAGATATTACACTGTGGCTATTACAAGCAGTTTTAACATAATTTCAGACTGTCTGCATTAGGCATTTTTTCCAGCAATATTCAACCGTGGCACTTGCAAAGCGATTCAGGGCATAAGAGGAGCGAGACTGACAGTACATTCTTACCAAAATTACTTCCCCACAATCCCAGCAGAATATATGAGGGCACAAATTACCTTCCTCTCACTGCCAGTGCAGGCACATAATGGGGATGCTGGAGAACAACAGAGCCCTCTGACAGAAACCAAACACTACCACATAATTGAAATAAAATTTCAACACTTGTCAGAGGTTATTTATTTAATGTTAGTGCAGGCTTACAAATTCTCCATTCATGTAGAAAACTCACTACCAGCACCATAGCCTCATAAGTAAGAGATGCAGCTGCCTGCACCAATATAATTACAACAGCTTCTGAGTCACAGACAAAAATCTGGCCCATGCTGATACATTATGCAGAGCATCTATAAAAATGACTGTGCTGATAGCATTAAATAAGAGCTACGACCATGGAATGGGAAATGTCATTATTGATTCCACAGTACTAAATTTATCCTTCATACAACAAATATAGGGACATGAAAAAATGAACACCTTAAAAAGAAAATGAGAAATTCAAAAACAAGAGATTATACTGTCTATTCATTATTTTTTTTTTTCAGGTCACCCAGTATATAAGCCAGTATCAACCAAAAGACCTGAACTATGAACAACAATGTTTCAAGGTCATTCCTTTCTAAACATAAGCAGGATTTTAGCAGGAATCAAATTAATTGGAAAAGAATGAAGGGGGGTTTGCTCTGTTCCTGTAATCTGTTTGTTTTACTGGAAAGGACGCTATATCTATTTGTAATTTGCAAAATGAAAGTGTTACACAAAACACTACAGTATAAAAAAACTAATGCAAGTTTTTTTCTCCCCGTATCTGGCTGGACACTGCAAAGAATAACACTGAGGCATTTATTCCTATCCTACAATTAAAATACTCAAGGATTTATGCCACAGAATGAGTTCTCTCTTCTAGTATCCTCTAACATTAACAACAGCAATATGTTTTGCAGCCATTCTCTCCATTGGTGTGAACAGCATTTAGGTAGCACTCACATCATAAAATTAGTGGTGCTGTACCAGAAAAAAAGTTTTGCGATTTTGAAATGGATTAAGAAAAAACTACAAATTCATACTCTCCATAGCATGTATATCAAGATCATGGCAGCTTAGTTCCACATTGCCAATTAGCCAGAAGGTAGAGGATAAAAAATACACATGAATTATATTAAATATATAAATAAAAACATGTAATGGTTGCTTCTTTCTTGACGAACAGAAGGAAGAAATATTCTCCACACAGGGCTCAAAGCTGATAGCAATGTACTATCTGACCCTTCCGTAACACATGGGAAGAACAATATCTTTCAGTTCTTGTTGATTCTTAGAGCTGTTTAAGAGAAAATTATCCATATGTTACAATAAAATTAGTCTGTCAAAGTCTGTCCCTGTCCTAGACTCTATAGTCTGATGAAGTAGCTCTTTAAAGGAAGGGTTAAACTTCTTCCTTTCACTGAGGAACTACTGTTGCTCTGTACAGTTTTATTTGATTTAGATCATAAATTCACAGTAAAAACTAACATTAACATCAATTGGTAGGAAAGATCAGAACTGGAACTTCCAAATATAGATAACATGCAAGAAGGAAAAAAAAATGCAAGTTTAGGCATGAATTTCAATGTAGCAAAGGGACTAAGCCATAGCCTCTGTAATCTCCTGTCTCAAGATCTATTAGTTAATACCTTAATTTAAGGTTGAAATTAAATGTTGTTCTTGTAGTTCACCATTAACCAACCATTCTGGAGTAATTTTATATGACTAGGCTCACAAAGTACAACCATTCCTAAAGCGTTTCCCTAGTAATCCCACAAAAACTAGTTTTTGCATAAGCACTTAAAAAAAAAGGTAAAAATTTTGTGTAGTCTCCTATCAATACTGAAACCGTACCTAAAATGATAAAAGATTCAAGAAAGCCAAAGTATGCAGAGGCAGGCTAGATGATTTGGAGTAGGCAGGGAGAAGTTTTGTGTCAAAGGATCACCTGAGATCCAGTGTTTGGCTTCATAATTAGGAGTCATGCATGCTTACAAATATATTTATTCATTATTACATTGTGTAAATGCAAATGCTCACTTGCAAAGAGTCACACATATATTTTATGCATCAATACAAGTGTATTCTCTTCAATGTCAATATCAAAACAAGTAATACAAAAAAATTAATGTTTTAAAGAACAGAAACATTTTTTAAAGGTCACATGCTATGGAACAATCAATATGACAGTAACCTTATTTTAGCTGTGATGATTTACCAGCCAAATGAAGAAGACTTGCCTGTGTTCCTCCTAACTGCTCTTGCACAAGGCAATACCTGTGTTTGGAGAAGGCATCTTAGAAGGTTATAGTTTGAAGTCCTTCAGGAATCATGTTGCATTTCTAATCCACAATCAATAGATGGATGATAAGCTTGTAAAAATAACATTTTTATCTTTCTTTTCCTGTGAGGAGATATGGTTAACAATACACCAAGAACAGACTGGAAGATGTAATAAGGTTGTCTTTCCGGTTAGCCAGGTTAATGTATCTTAAGCATAAAGACATTTACAGGATTGAGATGTCCTACAGCTCAGAGTTGGTCATAATCATTAATTTATCACAATTCAATTTCTATTAAATGGGAATCTTCCTAAACAAAGACACATGACAAAACATGAGTGGTTTAAAATTGCAACAGTCCAGAACTCCAAACAAACTTGAGTAATTTAATCCTGACATGGAAACTGAATGCTGGATGCACTGAAATTTGCATGGTGCCACTGTGTAAGCACTGCAGTATAAAATGTCAAGTACAAGCATCTAGAACACTACAAGCTTACACTAGCTTCACTGCCCCACAGTGTATCAGTCTGTAATTTTCTAGAATTTATATTCATTTATTGCCCACTTTTTTCGGACTACTTTTTAAAATCCTTCTAATAATCAACATAGAATGGTTTAGGTAGAAAGGGATCTTAAAGATCATCTCATTCCAATCTCCCTGCCATGGGCACAGACACCTTCGACTAGACCAGGCTGCTCAAAGCCCCACTCAACCATGCCTTGAACACTTCCAGGGATRGGGCACCCACAGCTTCTCTAGGCAATGTGTGTCACTGTTTCAACACCCAATTAACACGAAGTGACTTAACTCATGGGTACTAAAGCACATCGGTGACTGCTTTTGCCCCCACATTTTGGCCAATGTGAATTGACACACCTTGAAAAAGCTTTGGAAAATAGTTATTGCAGTTTTCATAGGAACTTACTTCAAACCAAATCCCCCTGTTATCTACAAATCTACAGGCTTACATAGAGGTATGCATTTGGAAAACTAAAACCAAAAAACTGACCTACAACAAGATTGAGTATTACAAAAATATGGAATCAATAATCATTTTTTAAAAGTATTTTTATTCTTATTCTTCCTCCTTTTGGAATCACTCAGACAGAAACAGAGACAGGTGTTTTTTTTGCCATAGTGAGTTGTAATTAAAATAACTGCAAAGGGGAAGTAGAAAACAAGATGCAATTAGCAGTTACAGAAATTTAGGGATCATGGAGAGATGGAACAATTTCCTCCCTACCAATGACAGCTTTCATATTTCCTCAAAGTTTCTTTTATTTCAGCTGAAGAAAGTCCCATGGGTTCCAACCACTGGTCTCATATGTTCCCCAAAGTAGATGACACAAGATGATGTGTCAATTCATTTGGGGAATTAATTTTTACTGTCCACAACTGTTGCCACCATATCTTACAAAACCTCTGCCTTTGGGTGTGTACCTGGGGTACAGAAGGCGTCAGAAGTGACTGAAGGCATAGTGGGAAGAGCAGTAGCAAGTTTGCATTCTGCCTGATCTAGCTTTGCCATTTCTAAACTCACAGGGCCCTGAAATCTGGAGAAAACAGAAGGTAAAGGAATCGGAGGAAAATACTTATGGGAAGGTGAGGCTATCTTTTCTGGTTGTTTCTCAATATGACTATATTTGCAATACCTTCCCTTTAAAGCTTCGGTGAGGTCAAGCCTTAACTCTAGGTACAATTCCTACTCAAAACTCACTGCAACAGTCACTGCAACATTTGTGACAGAACTGCATTGAAACAATTTGGTGTTCACTGTGCAGATAAATAATCAGATACAGATTGCCCAGCGAAGCTGTGGATGCCCCATCCACGGGTTGGAGTGGGAGATGTGCCCATGGCAGGCAGGGTGGTTGAACATTTCACCACCAAATCACTCTCGTTCCAAATTCCACCCAGCCATGCTGCTCCTCCTGGGCATCAACAGCTGCTACATCCAGCACTGGGTTTAAACACTGTGCAGACCTCTGCTACTGCTGTTGGATACGATGTACATCTGTATTAGACTTCCAGCAGACACCTAAGATCCTTTTGACACCTATTTCCTATATGAAGTGTAAGGAAAATTATCACACTCACCAAAATCAAGACCATTTGTGTCTTGATTCTGTCTCACTTGCTCCTGTCTGTATTTACATACTCTCACTTATGATTATGCAGGCTGCTACACAGATCTCTTCTCCCATGGTCACATTAGCAGTACAAAGAGTTTTTCTCCCCCAGTTCAGAAGTCTGGTTGCAGTTTGATGAGGGTTTCATTAGGTACCAATATCTCATATGTGGCTGCTATTTCCAACACAGTTATGAACCACAGGTCACCAAGCATCTAAACAATCTTCTCCAAAAGCATAGATGAACAGCTTCACATGATTTTCAGCTATGTGTTCACAGAGCACTTCACTTCTTTCCAGCGAGACTGCTTCAACACTCAGAGAACACCATTTACTGAGCAAGTAGATAAGATATCGGGTGTCCTGTCTGATCAGAGTTGTTCAGTATATAGCTATATGGTACTCTAGTTAAGATCTGCTAGGATACCAGAAGTATCAATTTCCTCAGGAGCCTCTCCACAGTGATCACCACTACAATATCAGAGTATTTCACCAACATTAATGAACTTCTCATATCATGCTATGTTGCACCCCTAGTAATAGCTTAATTTTACAGATATTATTGCCACTTCAGTTAGTGCCACTTCAAAAGTTCCCTTACAATTTCTTACACATAGCTATTCAACTGTTTGCATTTTAGAGGTGTCTAAGTCACTCATTGCT